>NC_055685.1:34000747-34300747 GCF_017639745.1 Melanotaenia boesemani | reverse complement strand
ACACATGATGATGACTCAGACAGTTGCTGAAATGCACTTCTATTCTAAACCAGTGATTTCAAACTCCTGCAGGTTTTAAAAGCTTTTCTGCTCCAACACGCCTGATTAAATGAAATGGGTCAAGTTCTACACAATGGCCCATTGACTGAAGTGTGTACATAGTTTAGAACATCCACCTTTAGATAAAATGTTTATTTCTTGCAGCCAGCGGGTTTCACTTTAAAAAAACAAACAAACAATCAAAACTAAAAAAGAATAAAACAAAACAAAACAAAAAAAAAAAAAACCCAAAAATAAACAAACGAAAAAAAAAACGCGTTTTGCAATCACTTTAGTCCAGCCCAGGCCACCGTACTGTCTTGCGTCATCGGTGACGATGCGAGGAAAAACAAGGACCACAAGTGGGTGTTTTTTTTTTACTGAGCTCGGTTTAAAGATCGGTTCTCATGAATTGTTTTAGCTAAAGAACAAACTCGCGCTGAAAACATGACGACTATAGTTCAGAGTGACCGCTGTAAGAAGTTTTAGTTGTCGTTTAATGTTTCGGATGGTTAACATATGAATTCCAAGCTACGGAGGTACATTAGCTAGCTAGCTGACAGTTTGTGTTGGCGTTTCATGTCAGTAACTGTCAGTTTTCAACTATACAATTTAATTCTCGTCTTTTTTTTAAATCACTCCATACACGTAATAATAACACCGACAAATGGTTGCGTTAGTGTTGAGTCGTTGCTTTCTGTTAATGGCCTACATCTTCCAACAAGATGAGGTTTTATTTTCCCCATTTATTTAAAGTGGAGACATCGTCTCTGGCTTTTTTAAATCTTCACACACAAACTTAATACCGGAGTGTAACATTTTAACAGGCACTAAGCACCGACCTAGCCGACTATGTCGGATCTGGACACCCTCATTGTGACCTTTCAGACCCAGCTCTCTGATGTGATGGAAGCTGTGGTGAAGACAGCGATGTTCGAGGTCACCAGGTTGGTGGAGGACGTCTTATTGGTGGAAGTGAAGCGCAGGAACCAGGAGGTGAAGTCCCTAAGGATGCAGCTGCAGTGGACTGAGGGGAAATTCAGTGATGATGGAGGAAAGAGAAAGTGTGATGACCGTGCAAGAAGCGATGTGGATCAGTCAACTGACACTCCACAGGAAAGGGCTGACGACTCGGATGGTGGTAAGAACAGATATGTTTACTATTTTAAATTGTGGGGTTCTCTGTTGTATTACAACAGCACAGTAATTCTCTTTAATTTGCAGACATGATTAGGGGCTGTGATGAAAAAAAAACGTGTGATTCTGCTGAACCTTGGATGTCAAGCCACACACATGAAGGCAAAAGAAGCTCACCAGACAATATAGCAGCAACCCAAAGCCCTGAAACGGAGTCCCAGGTGAGTCCCACCTTGCAACTTTCAGAACAGACATACAGTACCAGTTAAAGGTTTATTCATTCAAAATGAATGGGTAGATGTGCCCAAACCTTTGACAGGTGCTGTATATTGTTAAATGTTTCCCTAAGTCAAAGTTTTATTTCCATAATTAGTTAGATGTGCCAGAAAAGAGAGCTAATGTAACATAATGACGTAACATAATGTATATAAATGAGAGACATCACGCATAAAGGCTGTGACAGCTGAGTGAAATGAAACTGTATACTCATGTGTTTCATGTGATGTACTGTATGTCTTGTTCAGACCACAGAAGAGGAAGATGTGATCCCAGCTGTGGATATGAAAGAGGAAGAAGTAAATAAGCCGTCTTGCTCTTCTGTGCAATTGAGAGGGTGGAGCATTGCGCTTGATAGTGAGTACTTTGAAGTGTCTCTAAGCTTTGCTGCAGTTTTACGTTCTGCACCTTCTATATATATATTTGCAGGAGAACTTACCAAACTGCATCCAGACTTGGGCCTCCAAACTAACTTCTGTTTGGTTGCATTGGTGCAGCTAACCTTTCAATTTGGGTGCATCAGGAAAAATTGAGGTGCACCCAAAATTTCCCAGCGTCGCCCTCAGCACCACATTTTATTACATTTTAGTGATCGTTGTTTGATCATTCAACTTATACATTGATGGTTATTTAGAAATTAAAATTAGTCTTCATTTGAAGCATAAACGGCAAGTAGAAATAGATCAATTATTTTTAAAAATAAAGTTGGTGCTGCTTCTCTCCACCGATTTACATTTAATATAGTCTTATTCATGAGAATCATCTACTTGAACTTGAATTTCATGAAAGAAAGCTCCTCTTTGGCTGCTCAACCAGCCATAAACATTCTTTTTTTTCTTCTTTAATATACGACAATCTCTCCTACTTTTTGGCTATATATTAAAAACAAAATAAAACAAAAAAAACCCTCTTCCCCCACCCAAACTTCCAGCTTTCCAGGGTAGGCTGGGTGGCTGTTCATCCTACGCAGTATCTTGGCTGTTCTTAGGACTGCACTCTTGTGGTTGGAGATGTCTGATGTTTCTCCTTGGTATCTGTTGGATCCATTTCTCCAGTGTGGTGGACATGACCCTCAGTGCTCTGGTTCACCTTCCAGGCTTTCTCCTCTCTTCCTCGAGTCTTTGGTATTTCCCAGTTGGTTGGCCACCACCATTTCGTAGATCTGTATATGGAAGTCCCACAGGATCATAGCCCTGTCATTCTCCACCACCTTAGGAGGTGTTTCCCATTGAGACCCAGGGGTCTCTCTCTCTCTATATATATCTATATAGATATATATAGATATATATATCTATATATATCTATATATATAGAGACCGTTCAAAAGTTTGGGGTCACTTCCCTATTGAATCCCATGGCAAAGTGACCCCAAACTTTTGAACGGTAGTGTGTATATATATATCACCAAAAGCAGTCAGAGCTGCAGTCAGAGCAGAGACATTCCTCTCTGTTCCATGACCAGGCTGAATTTGAAATGTGCACAGTTGATTCTGACTGGTTATGTTCAGGCTTACTGTCGGATGTTAATGTCAATTAATGAAGAATGTGGACAAAAACTTTTTAAAACGTTAAATGTACTGTAACTTGTAAACTCTTAATCAGAGAACAGACGGAGCTGCTAGTTAAAATGCTTAAAATGACACTTTAACTTTAGGTCTTTTCTTTTTTGATGAGGGATATTTTTTCTATTTGTTTTTCTACTGTTTTGAATTGAAATAAAATTAAATGCATTTTCCAGAAATTCCAGACATTACAATATTAATGTCTGGTCTGTGTTTATTATTGGATTCAGTCGTCCACTAAAATCCAATTATATTAAATAAGTGTTGCTTTTTGAGGCAACTATTAGTATGCGGTTAAAATGTGATTAATCACGATAAATTAAAAAGCCTGTAATTATTTAAATAAATTTTTTTAATCAAGTCCCTCCCCTAATGTGTATGTATATGTGTGTATATATATATATATATATTATATATATATATATGTATATATGTATGTATGTATGTATGTATATATATATATATGTATATATATATATATATATATATATATATATATATATATATATATATATAATATATATATATATATGTTCTGTTGACTGAAGCTGGACGTTCATCTTTGTTCCCAAACACAGTAATTTCAGTTTTAGTTTTACTTATCTGAAAGCTAATTATGTTAAACCATCTCGCAGGTGCTGGATGGATGATGTAATATCTCACCTCAAATTGAAGTCAGAAGTATTATGCCTTTGTCATTTATTTGTCCTGTCCCATTTTTTGTGACCAGTTATCTTTGTATCACTGTAATTTCAAATATTTCACTCCTTATTTTTTATGTCCACTTTGCATTTGGCTTTTTATCAAACATATATTTGTTCTAAGATAATAAAAACATAACAGTTCATTTTACAAAGAGATCTTGGGGGCAGTGTGGCTCAGTGGGTAGAGTTGTCGTCCTGTAGCCTGAGGGTTGCCGGTTCGATCCGGCTCGGAGAGCTCATGTAGAGGTGCCCCTGAGCAAGACACTGAACCCCTAATTGCTCCTGATGGGTCGTGGTTGAACACCTTGCATGGCAGCATCCGCCATCAGTGTGTGAATGTGTGTGTAAATGGGTGGGATGTATAAGTTCAGACCAGTTACCATCTTATACTGAGAAAAATAGAATTTAGAAAATGGAATGTCTTTTTTTCCCCCTCACAGGTCTTTATTATTGTTGCGCAATAACTAAAGATGTTTTTGAACATTTGTTAGGTGGGGCGTGAATCAAAATGTCAGTTCTATCTCATCAGCAAGGGAGATCTTAATAACTGTTTCATTGTGGTCCCTTTTTTTTTTTTTTTAGGTGAAGCTGGTCCTGAATCAGACAACACAAGTGAGATGGTCGATGCCCACCCAAAACAAGCCCAAGAAAGCAGCGAGGAATTACTGAGAAATGTCATTAAGCCGGACCCATCTGCTTCATATGGAGATCAGCCTCATGTTTCATCTTTAGAAGTGGACTCTGCTTGGGCTGGCCTGCCCGTCCCAGCAGCCGGACTGCTGCAGAATCACAGACTTGGAGCTGAAAAAGAATGTGATCCAGTCAAAGCTAAGGGTTCTGTACAGCATGCAGAGGAGTTGCCTGACTGTGTCAGAGCAGATGTTCAGTTTCCCTCAGGCAGAGATCACGCGCCATCCTCAGGATCCCCCAAAGCCCGACTGCAACCCAGCAACGTGCTGGGTGTGACTGTCAAAGAGGAGGTTATTGATTCTGATAGTTGTGATGAAAGCGGGCAAAAGAAACTAAAAAAAGCTGAGACTGCATCTTTCTCCTGTTCATTAAAGCAGCAAAGGGTGAACTCAGGAGTACACAAACCAAACCACATATACCATAAAGCCACTGTACAGGAGGTTATGAAGCTGCAGTCCAAAGGGGGTGCAGGTCTAAGATTACAGGCAGCAATACAGCACATCCATCGACCAATGAGAAAGACCCCACACACTCTCCCAAGTAGCCCCACTGCAGCTCTGTCTGTAGCCCACGCTCAGGCCATGAACTTAAATAACCTCCACAGAATTCCCTCCACATCCAAATCTGTTGCTCCTGCCTCCCTGTCCATGCAGCGCGTTCACCCGGATGACAAACAGACCTCAGCTCGGAGCCAAACTGGTGCATCATGGGTCAGCATCAAATCCCAGCACCAGCCTGCAAACTCTCATATAATAAATCCTGCCCCCCATCTTGACTCTCAGTCTTACTCTGGCTCCAGACACGTCCTGCGCTGCAGCCAGTGTGGCAAATGCTTTCCGCACCCCAGCAACCTAAAAACCCATCTGCAGACTCACACAGGGGAGCGGCCTTTCTGCTGCTCGCTCTGCGGCCGCAGCTTCACCAAGCTCAGCAACCTGAAAGCGCACCGCCGCGTCCACACCGGAGAGAGACCTTACTGCTGCCTGGCCTGCGGCAAACGCTTCACCCAGAAATGTAACCTGAAACGCCACCAGAGGATCCATCTGGATGTATGATGATAAACGGACTGAGATGGGGAAAAAAAAGACAAGTTCGGTGTGTTTCTTTTCCATTAAGATGCCTCAGAAGTGGCATTACAGTGTGTGTGTGCCAAATCACGAGACTACATGTGTGTAACTCCCTCCTAAAGTCATACTCAACTTCATGTACGACTGATTAACTTTTGAAGGTCTCTTAATGTTATTCAAGGAGCAGTGTGTTGTGTAGCATGCACAAAATAGGCTCGCTGTTGGTTTTAGTCTCTACATGACTGCTCTTTAAGTGTTAAGAAATATTTATCATATCAGCTGAGATTTGTGAGCACAGAAGTTCTTATTAACATTCATCAGAAGAGAAAATTTGGACCTCCCTTTTATTTTTACTGACATTCACAAACTTGACGTTAAAAATGACACCAAACTTAAATCAGAATACTTGTGCCGAGTTCTCTTTAGTTGCTCGAACAAATTTTTATTGCTGGTTTTAGATAAGTTCCAGGAGTCCTGGTTTAAAATAGTGTTTTAGTTTTTTTGAATTTCAGCCTTTTGCAAGATCTAAAATCACATATTTTGGATGATCCTGCTTCAGTGGCTTTCAATTTAATGTTTTCTCCCTGTTGAAAATGTAACTTCTTATAAATATCATTGATTTTTGGTGATGTTAATAAAATCAGCTTTGGTATTAAAAAAGAAGTCTTTTTTTGATGATTAGTTTCCAAGGTCCACCTTGCTTGTACCTGGTTGGATCCTATATTTTCCTTCAGAACTGCGTTAATTCTTGGTGTCTTAGATTTCACCAAGGCGATGGAAACATTCCTCGGAGGTTTTGCTCCATATTGACATGACAGCATCACACAGTTGCTGCAGGTTTGTTGGCTGCATCCATGATGAGAATCTCCCGTTCCACCACATCCCAAAGCTGCTCTACTGGACTGAGATCTGGTGACTGTGGAGGCCGTTGGAGTCCAGTTAACTGACTGTCATGTTCATGGAGACTCATGACAACATCATGTGTATATTTTCATTTACAAAGCAATACTTGGCAAACTTCCGCTGTAACCTCTCTGTTTTCTATAATACATATCACTTACGCTCCTCAAAGTGGTTACTTTTTAATGTTTGCAGAGTTGCAACAGAACTGGGAAAAACTGCATTCTCCTCTTCAGCACCTTGTGGATGGAATAATCTACAGAGAGCTTAAACTAGAAACACTTATGTCCATAAATGAATTTAAAGCTTCCATAAAGAATGTGGTGATGGAGACGTGCTTGTTTTTCTTGAGATGTTTTTATGACTATGTACTTGTTTTATTATGAAAATGTAAATTGTTATAACATGTATTTACTCTGTGGTTTGGCTGTTATCTTGGCCAGGTCTCGCTTGAAGAAGAGATTTTGAATCTCAATGGGAGCAACAATACTCAGGTAGGCTGTGGTGGTTAAACCTGGCCATGTTGGTACTAAGGGGCCCAAAGTGTGCCAGGAAAATATTCACCATTACACCACCAGCAGCCTGAAGCGTTGATCCCAGGAAGGATGTATACATGCTTTTACGTTGTTCCAAACAAATTCTGAGCCTACCATCTGAATGTGGAGCTGAAATGGAGACTCATCAGACCAGCAACGTTTCTCCATCTTCTGCTGTCCAGTGTTGGTGAGGCTGTGTGAACTGTAGCCTCAGTTTCTTGTTTTTAGCTGACAGGTGGCACCCAGTGTGGTCTTCTGCTGTAGCCCATCTGCTTCAAGGCTGGACGTTCGAGGTTGGACACACACACACACACATATATATTTATATACACTGTACTTTAATACCTGTTCTTTGGGGCTGATAGAAATTTTTGAACTAAGTGGATTTTTGTGTTTTTTTCTCTTGTGTTTTTTTCTCTTAGTCCTGAAACATGCACTTTTAGAAGAACAGGCTATTTTGTTAGTTTTTATGCCATTTGATGGTGCATTTTGAAAAGAAAACATCTAAATAATGGTGTGTGAAGTTTTTCAGCAATCATGCAGTACTGATTTTGAACATGTGGTGTCACTCTTTCACCTTAGTGGAGACATCAGGAGCTTAAGAGAGATTTTCAGATGATTACTTGTTCTCTTGTTTGGCTTTTGATGTAATAATGCGATATGGAGACAGTCTTAAAGAAACCTCACAACATTAGAGTATCAGTTTGTGGTAACAAGCATCTCTGAGCACTCTTCTAGTCAATCCGTGTGCCCGATCTTGTGTGTAACTCATGCTCGGGATTAAGCTTGATGCGTTGTATCTGTAGTAAGTCAGAGCAGCACTGTGCAGGTGGTACAAGCGATAACATTTTAATCTTATTTTCAAGGTGAGTAAAAAGCTAGCAGAGGCTAAACTCTTTCTGGTTGTTTTGATGTGTTTGAAAGAAAAAAGCAAATTAAAGCAGAACTTCTGTTCTAGATGGTATCTTCTCTTTTTGATGTTTGAACTCAATAACAAGAGGAGTTATCTTGGAGGAGCAATAGAAAAATACCTACTTACTGAATCAGCAGTCAGCATAATGGATGGAGCTTTGCCGAGCAGGGGGATTGGAAAAATAGTCTGTCTACACAGTTGAATGTGTGGGAAAACAAAGGGTATAAAAACACGTCTTGTCCACATTTTTGCCATTCATTTCAAGCAGTATCATAATCTTGTGTTGTTTGTTTGATGTAATTTTCATCTTAATTGAATCACCATTGTAAGCATCCCCATGACGATGATAAGACACTTAAAACAGGGAGTAAAATACAACATTGAATTCTTTTTGCAATATCAGAGAGCTACTTAATGCTAAATTGATGATCACCTGGATTTGGTTTAAAGTAGTCACACTTCTGGATTAGCTTTGAACAAATCATAACTCCAAATAGTTTGTAATTTTCCCAGTATGATGGTTTTTCTGAAATGAAAGGATTTGCGGTATGTGTCCTTCTTAGGGTTTTGAATAAAGTTTGCCAAGGGCTGGGCAAAGAGGTGATGGTGACTCATTCAGTTCTGAGCAATACGTCATCTCAGATCCAGCAATACGTGTTTGAGTTAGATTCTTACCCAGAATATGAAGCTAAGCAACACAATTATCGCCACCACAAATATCAGAGCTGCACATCTCTGTTGAATCTGCTCATTACCTGCACTTTATGGGTTATGTCGTCTTTCAGGTCGTTACCATATGTATTTTTTTCTCTGTACTCCCGAGTTAATAGTTGCAGATGTGGGAAGTGGCAACAGAGGCAGAAAATATCCCAGTACAAATATCTATAAAGTTAATGAAGCTTATATAACCCATCACAACCCAAGGCTAAGTTGCTAATGGCTTCTGTCTGGACACAATATGAAAAATTCATGGAGATTTGTATGTAAACTGTGGTTGATTGTATGAGTAACTTCATACTTCTAAGCATAGTAATTAAAGTCCATGTATCTATCCATTATGTATACCTGCTTAATCCGGTGAGAGGCAGGATTGCCTTGGAGAACTTGTTAGTCCATCACAAGACCAACACAGAGAGAAAGAACCACTCACTTCAATTCCCAAGACAGATTTAGAATCTTCTAGTAACCTAACATCTGGGAGGAAGTGCCCCGGACAGAACCAACGCTAGCATGGAGACAATAGAAAAGTCCGTAACAGTCCAGGTTTGAACCAGAAACCTTCTTGCATCGCACTACGTCTTAAACACATGTATCAGCACAAAATAGCCTTTAGCTGCCTTTCGACTACACAAATCTCTGGTCCCCATGGAGTGTGTGGAGAGGTTGGCTAGGGATGGCAGTGGCAGAATGGATGAGTGGCCAACGGTAGCGTAAAACTGGCCTGAATACCACTGCCTGCTGTTCTGTATTTGGTCCCTTAGCTCTGTCCTGGTGCATGGTGGATACCACACACTCACTCAGTTTTGCTGGCTAGCAGTTGGCGTCTGCTCATTTGGCTTGAGAGACGGCCGCTGGTTCCCGGATGGAGTCTTCTCATGGTCTGTCCTTGGGGCATATACTGAATTTCCATGCAGTTCCACTTGTCATGAGTCGTTCCTTGTGCAAGAACTTCAGCCTTAGTGGATAACATACTCTCTCTAGCTCAGGTACACTCGCTGGAGAATTTGACCACACAAGGAAATCTGGGAATTAGGATGTGAAAGTTGAGGTTGCTGAATATAATTCTCAAGAACAAGAATTTGAGACTACTGGATGTTCCTTCTAAATTAAAATACTCATACTCTTTTTTTTATTAATTAATTAATTTTATTGTTTTTGTACTTTTGGGTGCTGTTCAGTGTATTATACATACTTTGTTTTAACTCAGCAGATAAGCCAGCAAACATGGATCTGAAAAGCTAACCATTAGTTTAATTAAAAAATAGATTATGTAGCTAAAATTCACTGTCTGAAGACCATAATCAGATACCTTTTTTTACTTTCATGCTAGAAGTGCATTTCAGACCCCATGCTCTTCATATCTAGAGTTTCCAGCATGTACCAAGGACACATTTCCAGTGCACCCTACTTAACCCTTCATCACTTTAAGGAGAAATCAGTGAGTGATTTTATGGCTTTACAGTCCTTTACCATGTGGATCTGTAGCTGTTATTTAGTTCTCTTCATAGCACCGGGCCTCTTTGACAAAAACAGAATTGTACCTCAAAGTACGCAGGAGTTACTGGTCAGTGACTTTGTTAGTTCAGAAGCAAACAAATGTGTTGAAACGATAAATCCACACATTAATGTAGACAAAGGGATCAAAGCAGTGGTAAAGTAGAAACGCCATTCTTCTTCTTTTTTTTTTTTTTTTTTTTGGTCAAAGGAATCTGGTTGCTTTGAATTGAGCATATATAACTGCTGCAGTCCTTGTTGGAAAGGAATGCCTAGTGACGCTGTAAACTGCTGGAAGTATTCTAAACAGGACTGAAATGATATAGATTTGTTTGGATTATTTTAAGATTATTAAATAGTAAATATTCATACTGCACCCACTGCAGTACATTATTCAGATTCAGTGCTTCTCCTGTCTGTACTCCTGTCTGCTTTTCCATAGATACAACTCCACATCAAATAAATAAAAGCATCCCTTCGACCTAATCAGAAATAAAGACCGTCTTTGGGCTGTGGAGGAGTTGGAAAGACATTGTCTTACTGTTCTTGTTCCAGGCACAGGTTATGGCAGAATTTAATCATACATTCAGAAAAAAAAACTTGCTAATGTAAAACCAAATCCAACCAGTGGGGTAAGAATTCCTTTCAGGTAGCATTCAATTCAGCTTTATTTGTAGAGTGCCACTTCACAACTTCATCTCAGGGCACTTTACATACAATCAGCTTGAGCCGGTCCATTATCATTCAGTCAGTATTCATACAAACCAATTCATAATAAATAACAGCCTAGTTAAGGAAACCAAGAGACTGCATCGAAACTAAACTTCGATTCAATCCCCTGTCTGGAGCATCTACAGGACGACAGTGGGAAGGAAAAAAACTCCCTTTTAACAGGAAGGAACAACCTCCGGCAGAACCCGGCTCAGAGAGGGCGGCCATCTTGACCGGTTGGGGTGGAGAGGGCAGGAAAGAGAGACCAACAGGCACCACAACCTTTACATAGGGAGACCTGCTGGGAGAGGAGAAATATGTTAATTATGCCAATACTATCATAAAGTTGTACATGGAAGATAATGAGCAGAGAGATGGAAAAGAAGAGCTCTGTGCATCATGAGATGTACCTCAGCAGTAAGCTTGTGGCAGCAAAACTAAAAGATGGCTAGACCATCCCTAACTATAAGATTTATCAAAAAGGAAGGTTTTAAACTTGATCTTAAAAGTAGAGAGGGGGGTCTGCCCTGTGAACCCAAACTGGGAGCTGTTTCCATAACAGAGGGGCCTGAAAGCCAAAAGCTCTGCCTCCCATTGTATGGAAAGCCGTTTTATTCAAAATTAAATAAATAGAAAAATAACTAAATTATTGAATATATATATAAATAAGTAAATTATATATATAAATATAAATATATATATATATATATATATATATATATATATATATATATATATATATATATATATATATATATATATAAATAAAAAAAATATATATATATATATATAAATATATATATATATATATATATAAATAAATATATATATAATAAATATATATATATATAAATATATATATATATATATATATATATATATATATATGCATTAATTTATTTAATTGGGATCATGAGGACACTTTTATTTTGGAGTCATTTTTGGGAGCAACACATAGTGCAGCACCACATTGTGCTGCGCCTATTTCGTGCTTCTGTTTTATTTCGGATCCTTATATTCAAATTAAGGGGCGGGGCTTCTAGACGTGGGCTGAACGTAGTAGGGGCAGAGCAGAGTGCCTCTAGAGAGAGAGTGGCGCCATCTCCGTTCCCTGCAATGGTTCAGTTTTTTCACAGCAATGGCGGCGTATGGAGCCCCTCAAAAGTTCCCGGTAGTTAGCAAAAGCTAAGCGACGGTCAATGTATTTCAATGGAGCAGATTGTCGGAGCTACACTTCTTCAAGGTAAGATGTTTTAATAGTCATATTTCCATATCAGTTGTGCATCGAAATCAACTTGACAGGAGTAATTAAATATGTCGACGGATTGTCCCCGTCTAGATTAATATATTTAGATTATAAACCGATAAAAGTTTATGCTAGCACACTGATAGCAACAGATGCCACAGGCTGATGAATGTAAATTCTGTTCGTCAATATAAATTGATCCAACACCGTTGATAGCGAGGTTAATGTGTAGGGAGAGCGATTGTAGTTACATTTTTATTTAATTTTAATGTATTTATAAGGCTGTGGAATTATGGACAAAGATATGAAGATGAATACACAGTATTAGATAGCACAATACTCTTAGTATATATGTTTACAATCTTTGCAACTATAAAACCTAACCTGTTAAATGTAACAAACATGTTAACCTTAAGAACTTAACAAAATATACAAATACAAAATAAGTGGCTGATTGTACTTGAATGCATTTGCTGCACTAGAAAGCACTCAGCACTCTCCCAGTGTGCAGGATGAGAGCAGAGAAGCAGAGAGATGCTTAAGGGAAGTATATCACTCTTCCCTCGTGCAGCATTGTCCTGAAGAACTTTCAGCAGTTCTGGGGTTGCCTGATGTTAACTGGGATACTGTTCTCCTTCACCTTCCTGGTTTGGCCACTTTTAAGTGTTGTTTCCTGTCTTTTTTTTCTACATTCTGCAACCTCAACCATATAAATCTCCCTGTGATGTGTTCTCTGTGTTTAATTTAAAAATATTAAACTTCCCAATGATATGGTCTTTGAAAATGTGTAAATGCATTGTTTTAATATGATTACTTCACATATTTTTTTGTTTTCACAGTCCCTGATGGTGGTCAAATGTATCCTGCTGACTTTGGCCATCCATATTTTCCTTCTGTCCCTGTCTTTGGGGAAGCCATACATACGCACGCCTTTCTCTGAGTGATTGGAGCATCCCCATGCAGCACAGCACACCATGGTGAAGACTGTATTCAAGGATAGCAGAGAAAAGAAATGGCTAGATATGCTGATCTAGTCGAGTTTTATTGTAAAGGAATTCTTTTAGGTATTAAATGCATTTGGAAAACAAAGGGTGTTTGTCTGATTTATTATGTATATGTAGGGAGTAAGTCTTGGGATAGTTAACAAATAGTGATAGAAAGCCATGTATTTTCCATGAATTGAAATCAAAATTGTATTTATTTGCCATGGATTTTCTGTAATAACACATTATATTGTGAGTCCAGACATGTGTAGTTATCAGTCTGCCTCAGTCAAAATAAGTCTTAAGACTTAAAAGCAATTCACACAAGTAGATACTAATAAGTAAGAATAGATAACGCATTTATTTGAAATGAATTGGGATCTAAATTTTATTTATTGGATATAGATTTCCTGTAAGAACAGTTATCATTATGCTGTGAGCCTACATTTATTGTGTAGTCACTTGGTAAATCATTGTCATCACCTGTTGGTATGCCTCAGTCTGAAAGATAAAGTTAAAAAAACAGAAAATATTACGATTTACATTGCTGTTGATGTCATACAGGTTTAGTTAACATGATTCATATCACTGAACACAACTATAAAAATATTGCAAAGCAAAGCCTTCATTGATCATTATTTACCGATTATCGTAGTTTTCTTATTATTTTGTATTGGCCGCCAAGCACTTCCTGGAACTTTTGGAGGCTACATGGACCACGTGATCGGCAAGCGTTTTGAGCTTCCGGTGGCGCCACTCTCTCTCTAGAGGCACTCTGCTCTGCCCCTACTACGTTCAGCCCACGTCTAGAAGCCCCGCCCCTTAATTTGAATATAAGGATCCGAAATAAAACAGAAGCACGAAATAGGCGCAGCACAATGTGGTGCTGCACTATATGTTGCTCCCAAAAATGACTCCAAAATAAAAGTGTCCTCATGATCCCAATTAAATAAATTAATGCATATATATATATATATATATATATATATATATATATATATATATTTATATATATATTTTTATATATATATTTATATATATATTTATATATATATATTTATATATATATATATATTTTTATATATATATATATATATATATTTATTTATTTATATATATATTTACTTATTTATATACTGTATATATTCAATAATTTAGTTATTTTTCTATTTATTTAATTTTGAATAAAACGGCTTTCCATACCATTGTACTCTTAGAGACTCTCGGAACCACAAGCATGAGTTGGAAATATATGGAACTATGAGATCTTTGATATACAATGAAGTTTGGTCATGAAGAGCATTATGTGTGAGGAGAAGACTTTTAAATTCTATCTTAGATTTAACAGGGAGCCACTGAAGAGAAGCTTAAACTGGAGAAATATGATCTCTCCTGCTAGTTCTTGTCAGAAGAATCCTCACTGCAGCATTTGGATCAGCTGGATCAGCAGTCATTTAAACACACAAGAACCTTCAATGTATTCCTTCAGAACCAAAGCTGTTTCTGGTTTTCCTTCAGTTCTCTTTACTGTGATCAAAATAGTTCACTGTTTTTTTAGGCACTGTCTTTCATCACCACAGCCCTGTTAACATCTCTCTGAGCTTAGGGATGCTAAGAAAAGTGGAAGACATGAAGGAAAGCACGAGATGCTTAAGGAAAATGACACTATGAGAAGGAAGGCCACAATTTTTTTCAGTTTTCATCTCTTAGTCTTGATATTAACTGACCTTTCACATCCTTGTCTGCTTGTTTTGTAAATTTACAAAAAACAGAATAAGAGAGCAGTGGCCGACTGGAAATAATTATGTCTTAAAGTACTTGAAATGATAGCTGCATTTGAAAAGAAACGTCTCAGTTTCTGTATCAGTTCAACCCAGTGTTATATTCTATGCTTAATGAACCACTGAGTATACCACAGAAATGCACTTCAAGTGTTTCAAGGCTAGTGTGCCGTATTCATAAGACCTTTATATTTTTTTAAAGCAGCTCAGGCATAGTAGCGTGGACTTTAATGTCTGTCATTTTAAAAAACTCTTTTGTTGTAGGTCAACTAAACCGCTTGAAAACATGTGTAAGTGCAGCTAAAAAGTCAGCAGTATTTATTGTGAAATTGTAAAAAGGAATTGTATTCACAAAAACTTGAGCAAAACTCACAGGGACCTCTGTCAGCTTTCAGACTGTTATCTCCGCAGAGCAGACATTTGGACTAGTTTCATTGTACACACTCTGTGGCATGATTCATACAGACAGGATTAACTATAGACGCACCTGATGCTTGAAATTGCTTTTAATTAATTACTTGAATTTTGCAGGCTGACGTACGTCTAGTAAGTGGTGGTCAAACAAACCAAAACGGCTGATGTGTAAAGAAGATACAAGACCAGTTTAAAAGTTCATATGTAAGTTAATGCCCCAGATACGTTAATAAAAGTGTTGAGCTGTGTGATGGCAGATATCCTTATATAAAGGAAAAGTCCATAAACTTTCCTTTACTGGACAGAAAAGTTCATAATGTAAAGTTCTGAAGAGAATCAATGATTAAGGGCAGCCCTGGTGGAGTCCAAGCCTCACCACTAATGAGTCCGATTTACTGCCGGTAGTGAGGACCAAGCACTGGCATTGGTCATATTGGGACTTGATAGCTCATACAAAGGGTCTGGTATTCCATACTCCCAATGTACCCCACACAAGAGTCGCCAGGAGACAAAGCACATGGACTGGTTTAGTGAACTCCAACCAGGTTTAGAACAACATAAAGAATTACATTACATGCTGCATTTACTGACCCTTGGACATCTGATGTTTACCCAAGGAAAGGTCATTTAACACTAAATATTTGTAGCATTGGCTCCTTATGTTAATACATTTCAGGCATAGTTGCAAAGGGTGATTAATCATCAAATTTGACATCTGAGTAGAGTTGCTGCTTCTCTACATTGAGAGGAGCCAGGTGAGGTGGCTCGGGCATCTGGTTAGGATGCCTCTCTGGTGAGGTCTTCCAGGCAAGTCCCATTCAAGGAGACCTCATTAAAGATGCAGGACACACTGCAGGTACTATGTCTCTCGGATGGTCTTTGAACGCTTCAGGATCCCCCTGGATGAGCTGGAAGAGGTGGCTGGGCAGAGAGAAATCTAGGTTTCCCTACATAGGCTGGTGCTCCCGTGACCTGATTCCCAGATAAGCGGCAAGAAGAAAAAAGTAAACAAAATGAACTGTGGATCTGTGTATCATTGTGTTAAAACAAAGCTAACTTTGATTTCTGATGTTAAAAAGAAGGCAAAAAGAAATGAAGGGAGACCATCTTACAATGTGATCTCAATATGATTTCTGTCAACATGTTGACATTCGTACCCATGTCATCATACTCACATTATGACGCTGCTATGTTGATGAAAACAAGTCCACACACAGATATGTAAACACCTGCCACAGTCCAGACTGCAGCCGCTGTGGCACATCACTCACACAGACTCAAAAGGTGAAAACAGTATCAGCTACACTATTGCAGCTGGTAATAAGAATCCTCATGAGCTGAAAGTGTGAAGGTTTGGGGGTGAAGTTGATGTGGAGGGTGTAGGCGGAGGTAGGGTGGATGTAAAGGGCTCTGAATGGGCTGAATGGACTAGCTTGATACATTTGGCAATAAAACAATGGAGAGGGCTGAGCTCTATCTATGAATCATGCTGAAAATAAAAGAACCCACACCCCCCCACACACACACACATTTCCCTGACAGAAGGTCCAAGGAGGATGAGAACAACATGAAAGTACAAAACAAACCTTTGCTTTCATTTTACCATGGTAACCTGCCTTCACCTGCCAGTACACATGACCCAAACACCACATATCAAACAGAGTAAGGGGTGAAAATGGTTTTATATATATATATATATATGTATGTATGTATGTATGTATGTATTTAAAAAGAAAAATCAGTTATCCACAGCTTCTGAGTCAAAGGTTGAAAAAACAGTTTTCATTATGTCACTTTTTTTTTTAAATATTTTTTGTAAATACTGAAATTGTATCAGATAAAACACACATGGGTGAATGTGCTGTAGAAGCATAAGATCCTTTGTTTATACTTAATGTAAACGGAAAGAAATCAAAAGCAAACAGAACTAACAGAATTAAAATAGTCCTTCAAAATGCTAAAAACAATTTTTAAGTATTAAATATTTTCAGGCCGTTTAAGTCTTGCAGCATTACTTTGATACAGTATGTCGAATATTTCTTATAAATTTTAAAGAACAGCCATATTTGTATGTTTGTTTTGTTGTTGTAAAATGATAAAACAATTTATTGTTAATCTTATTATTATAAGATTCTAAACTAGACAGGAACTGCCAGATCTTTCCAGCATACTTCCATGATGCACACGTACGTTGCACACATGACTGGCCAGTGTGGGAGTTTCATCATTTCTCTTAAATCAAACAGTTTCTACCAAAAAACACAAATGGAAATATACCTAAACAGACATTTCTCTCTAAATGGAGAGTCAGTTTCACGGTTGTGCTGATGAAAGTTGTAAAATATAAAAATAAAAAATAAAAACTTCAGTTAATGCCTGATGTACTGATGTGAGTGGTGCTGAAGATTTACAAACAGCAAAGATATTGTTGAATATGAAAGAACCTGTCTGTGCAGAAGCTGTACTTCCATTTCACCAATAAATAGAGAAATTTGAGGCTAATCAAATAATCTCAGGCTCCTCTTCTATTCTGCCTCCTACCAACGTTTGGTAATTTAACTCTGGATAACTGAATTTGTTCAGACAAAAATGGCAAGAAACATTGTTGTGTTAAATAAGTTTAAACATTTTTGGATCAAAAATCATTTTATATTCTGTACTGTTCACTGACTGTGCCATTTTCAAATTATTGTGTTGAGCTTTGGGGAAACACAAGAGTTCTCTGCAACCGTTATACATACAACAGAAAAAAGCCATAAGGGTTGTCTGCAAGGCTGTATATATGGAACATACGAATCTACTATTTTGGAAGTTAAAAACACTAAAATTCACTGATTTGGTGGAGTTAGAAACAGCAATAATAATGTATAAAGCCAGAAGTAATTTACTAGCTGACCACATAGAAAAATGTTCTTTAACCATAAATATAATCTGAGGAGAAATGAAATCTGAAGATTTTAAGTGTGAGAACAACTGTGAAAAGCACATGTCTTACAATATATGGTGTAAAATTATGGAATAATCTTCAGGAGGAACTCAAACAATTTCCTAAGAAATGTTATTAAAAAAAGCATAAAGAAAAAATAACGTATGTAAACCAATACAATTAAATATGTACATAAAACTATTCTTGTAAATAAATATGAATGTGTAGGTATTTCTGAGTATATGCACATGTATGAGAACACAGAAATGCATGTATATGTGCTAAGAATATATGTGCATATGCAGGTATGTGAGTATAAACATATAGATAGGTGTTTGACTACATATAGAGGTATACTGTGTATGTAATTGCTTTGTCTCTGTGGTATGCATGTACGTATATATATGCAGATGTGCACATGAGTGTGTATGCATACATGTCTATATTTGTTTAGTTTATCTGGATTTTTATTTTTTTTTTCAAATTTTTATTTTTGAAAATTGACAATTAAGGGATTAATGTGACAACAAGGAAGATAAAATTCTGATAATAAAGGGTTCAGGAATAAATAAGTTTTGCTTCATTCTGCTTCTTTTTACAATTTATAGTAACTGTTACTTTTCTTTAATCTATTTATTCATTTGTGTTAGTTTTTGTTCGAAATAAAGAATCATCAATCATTCAGTCAATCTTCACTCTCAGCTCATATCATCTCAATTTTAAACTGTTTGTGGGATTCAGCAAACATGAAAGTTGCTACTGTTTATTTATACAATTTAATATGCAACAGAAGTTTATTTAATCTTTTTTTACTGCCTCATATTATCTTTTTATGATGTGCCTTTTGCTTATTTGAATTCTGTATTTCAAATACTGGTGCACTCCTTCAGGACTCTGAGGCGGGCGGGAAAGATCATGGCCGATCCTTTCCACCCCAGTCACAAACATTTCATCCCTCTCGTGCTCTGGCAGGAGGCTGCCGTCCATCAGGACCAAAACCTGACGTCACAGAATCAGTTTCCTCCGGTTTGCTGTTGTACTCATTAATAAAGCTCCCCTCCATACTCATTACTGACACCTCCCAGCATTAAAAGCTCACATAATAACTTGTCACACCATCACACACTGCTGCCTATATTCTCATCCTGTTTCATATTATTTACTTATTTATTCCACCCCGGTTCCACTACCTCTCCTTAACACTACACACTTTATATTTATAAATATAAACTATTTTATACTTTATTCTCCTGTAAATACTGTTTATGCTCTGTCTGTTCCTGTGTGTTCTTTTGTTTTGTTTTTGTTTTTGCATCACAACTCTAAGACAGATTCTTTGTATGTGCAAGCTTACTTAGCAAACAAGTTCCTTTCTGATTCAGATTTTTCCACGTTTACCTTGATTAAAAATGAAGAATATTTTTTATGTTTATCCTAAAAATTAAATGTTCTAATTAACTACAAATGAAAATTTCTACTCAGATACCCCCACGGTCGTCCTGGAGTGCCTTCTACCAGGTAGCAACGTTTCATCCTTTGACTGATCTGCAAGAATTTAGTTTGGGTGGTAAAATCCTCCACGTGACTGCCAGGATGCAGCTTTTCCCTGCAGAATATTGTATAGCAGTGTTAACACTTTTCCCTGTTTGTGGTTTTAATGTTATGGCCAATCTGTATATACTACAGTTCAGTGAAAATGACTTTAGTTGATGTTTTTTTTTTTTTGTATTAATAAAACTTGTATAACATAATATTACCAGTTTGGCATTTTTCTTTAAAAGCTTGATTTTCTGTCCTCACCTTGCCAATCAACTAAAGAATCTCTTGACCCATCACAGTTCATACAAATCCTGTCATGAAGGTTTTGAATCAATTCTGCAAAAATAATTAGCTTTTATGGCGGACCATTGTTCTCCTTCTTCAGTTAAGTTTTCATCAAGTTGTCATGGCCACAGTATTTGCACATTTGAAAAGTCTGACAGATATTCTTAACACCGAACATTTTGGCAAATTCATTAATCAATCCCTGGTATTTCATGAATAAGCTGTTTATTGTTCTGCAGAGCTCCACTGAGCTCCACTTTCAAGGGCTTTTAAGTCCAAACACAGATTATCTGTTTGTCAGTGTCCGTTGGCGTTCAGCCTATTACACAAGCCACTGCCTTTGTAATTGTGAGTCAGTTCCTTCAAAGTCCACTTTCATTTCATTTTTTCATCATCTCATCCACACGTCATCCCTCTTGTTCTTTCTTGTTTTTCTCTCTGTTCTGATTTGTGCCAAGCACAGTATAGATAGATGAAGCTGTCATGACGTCACTCTGGTTTGTGAACTCCTGTTTTGAAGTGATTAGTTTAGTGTTTTGACAGTTACTCTTTTTTTTTTGTTGTTTCCATTAAACGTGATGAGTGAGAAATTGATCTAAGTATCAATATGGAGTGCAGAGCATAGTGTCAGCTGTGAGCCAAAAGTCCAAAAACATACAGTACTGATATTTAAGTGAATGAAATTGCCACTGAAAAAGACTTGAAACAAGTAATGAAACCATGAACCTATTAGAAAAATGTTTTGCAATAAGTGTGTGGTAGGGCCATTTTTTTATGTAGTTTTCCATATAAACAGACTCCATATGGCAAAAGGCGCGTGTTACTGAAGCATGTCGCATTGCATCCACACACACTCATGCCTTCACATCGAGTGCAATATATATACATGCAATATATATACATGTTATATATATATGTGTGTGTGTGTGTGTGTCTATCAGTGAAGTTAGCACTTTAAGTTTATTTAAAAAAATAATGGGTTTATTTCTACTTAAAGATGCACTATTTTAGCCATTTTCTCAGTCACACACTCCCCTTCATGCTCCCTCCATCTTGCATCCTAACTGTAATGTGGGTTCGCTCCAGACAGTAATATAACAACTTTATTTTGACATGTTTTTATCTCTTGCTCTGTCTCTGGCTCCTCCCCCAATACTTCAGGGTTTCCCATACATAGACCAATGTGTGTTGCAGCGCCTCCAGGTGCGCCTCTTCTGCAAATTTTAGAAAAACACACCTGATTAATACGAAATGGATACAAGTTCCTCACAATGAACCCATTTATTTGAGTCAGGTGTGTTGAAGTAGGGAAATATCTAAATCCTGCAGGACAGTGGCTCTCAAGGCCCAGAGTTTAGGTCCCTGCTCTAAACTCTTTGGTATGTTAACAGCTTGAAATGACAGAGCAAAAGTTGAAAATGTGTGTGAATGACACGCAAACAGCGTTGTTGAAAAATGAAGGTCTGCAGCTGCAGATCTCAAAGTGCGACTTCCTGTACTCCCACAATGTGGCAGATCCTCACTTCTTACAACATATTGAGTCGTAGGTCTATGGTCAAAGGATAAATAATCCAATGTAGTTAAAGGATTGTCCTGTAAGACACTACAAGATATGCTAAGTGATATTCCTTTTGCTAATTATTCTGTCTTTACTTCCTGCAGGTGAGCGTATTTGTCAGTTCACTCTTATTAACTTGTTGGCTATGAAAAACCTAACATTATTTTCCATTATATTTTTTTTTAAATAACTTCATTCTATTTTTTCTCTTGCCACTTCCACAAAGTTGACCATTTCCACTAGAAATGAAAATTATGTTTTTTAAGCCACTTCCAGATTTACTACACTTTCCAAAGCCAGGGGCTACATCCATCCTTTACATGCAGCATGTGATTTGTGCAGCCTCCTACTTTCCTCTCACCTCTTTGACCCTCTGCCTCCCCTCTCATCCACCCTCCACATGTGTCTCCACCCACAGACAAGCTAACTATTATATTCTGGTAGCAAAAACATCATCTGCTGGCAGCTGAGGATCCAGGACATTTTTAAAAGTGCCATTTTGACTTGTCAGTTTCTCTTGTTTAGCTGTGGGCACTTGCCCACCCACACTAAAGATTCTGCAGCTCCTATTGCCACTGCAGCAGTTTTATTATTCAGTTTAATATTCAGCTTATTTTTCTTTTTCTTTGTATGTGTTTGGTGGATTTTGGATATATTTCACATTTGGTATTGTTATTGTTTATGGACATTGGGTTGGACCCCAGGAAAAACAGCAGCAGCATTGAGCTGTAGGTAATGGGGATCCACAATAAACCATAATAAACCTTCTTGGTATTTGTGTCAAGAACATGAAACCAGCAGTTCTATATTATTGTTTGGAAAGAATCCAATGCATTTTATACAAACTATGTGCACACTTAAAGAAAAACAATTAAATGTTAGTCTTTTTGTCCTTCTCTTTCTTTAAAATAAAATATCTGCTTTTCATCAGTCTGGTTTCCAAAGACCCAGTATGATAACCGGCACATACTTAATTCAGCACTCTGGCTACATCCATGTTTTATTTGCAGTGTATGATCCTGGAGCTTGAACACATCTGGCTAATCTGATAACAGTTTAGCCAAAAGATGTGTTTCTTCTAATATGTAGATTCTCAGGTTCATGGTAACTCAATAAAGACAACTCGACTTCTATTTCTTGGTTATTTCAAGAACCAAGAAATAGAAGTCCAGCTCTCTTTTAATAAAATGTAAGCTCAAAGGATTGTTTTTTGTTAGGCAAAATAAAAATGATAATTTCTGAAATGTCCCTCATAAAAACAAAAACTGAAAAAAAAGAAAAACAAAGAATCTAACTAGGCATATTTTAATAGAATGAGTTGGAACCAGTGCTATTGATTAAAGGAATGAATGAATGAATGAATGAATGAATTTATTTCAAAGGAATGAACTAAAGAGAAACTATATACAAAAAGAAAATAATGAACAAAAATAACATGAATAATTATTGTATAATCAAATTCTAATATAAAGAAGTTTGAAAAATGGGGGGCATACCCCTCACATTCACTCCTGGGGAGAATTTAAGTGACCGCCAAAAGGTTGAAGTACCCTGAGAGAACCCGTCTTACAAAGAACAAACACATACAGCTCAGCCTGGCTAATCCTAATCGATATGCTTGTTTTGTATTGGTTAAATATTGGTTAACATAGTTCCTTTGGTAACAGACTGAATAACATATTACATGTAACTGCCATGTAATATGTTACTGACACTGGAGCCTGCTCTGCAGTTCAGAATTGTACAATATTTATAACTTACAATATGCTGTGGTTATGATTGGTCAGTTGTGTCAGGCGTGTTGAAACAGGGAAACATCTAAAAGCTGCAGGACAATGGCCCTTAAGGTCCCGAGTTGGTGGTCCCTCCAAAGATCACAAGGACTCATCCCTCTGAAACCAAACTAAACCGAGAAAGCTGGGCTGAGTTTAGCTGCATGTCAGTAAGTTTTCCAGTCATGGATCAGATTTTTTTCAACAAAGTTTAAACCGATGAGTCCATCTGACTCACCCTCTTGTCATGAAGTTACCATATTCTCAAGAACAATGACCTTAACCAGCAGCAGGTGTGTAAGTCTTTAAACATTTGTGTTTTTTGCAGGACTTGTGTTGAAGCACAGAAAAAGGAGCTGCTTTTCTGCCTGTATTCAGACATAACATCATTTACTCATGGTTTTATTTGCAGATAATATTTTCCCTAAGCAGCATGCAAAATAAGCACCAATAAAACCTATAAAGTGCTGTGCTCTTTGAGGTAAAAATGAAGAAGATTTATTGATAAAACTAGGGCTTTAAGCAAAGTTGGCCCCATTCACACCACATTTTATTGGTATTTTGGCGAGCCTGTCTTCCTTTGAGATTTGAGGCTCCCACACACTTGCCACCACAAATCAAAAGCAGACTGACATTATAGGTTCAATCAGCCTAAATATTGCCGCTGAATCCCCAAACTGCCATTTGAAAATGTCGTCAGTGCTCCTTGAAAGCGGAGTGAGAAATATATCGGCCTTCGCTACAGAACAATCATTACTTTTGAGGAAAGCTGCGATGGAGGTGATTAAAAGTTTATACCTCTGAAGTCAAACATGATAAACGCTTTAAAGCTTAAGCAAAAGGGGGAAAAGGAAACAGGAGAGCACATAAGCAGTTCTCTAAGAGAGGCATTCTCAGTAATAGCTGTTCATTAAAACCCGCTTTAACTGTCACAGGTGAGTCAAAGGGATGGATTTGCAAGACTATAGCAAACCTGTTAATCTGTGATTGTTCAGACAGAAAGTAAGAAACCTGAAATCCTCTTCAAAGGAATGATTTCTGGACATTATATCTAATCTCTTCTGAACAAAACCCATCTGTTACACTACATTACATCTCTATATCTGCCATGGCTTTGTTCTTAAACACCCTCTCATTCCTTGAGTTAGTGCTTTGACGAGCTCAGTGTGAAATGCTGTGATCAGGAGCGTCGCACTGAAACAGGGTTTTAAAAACTGGATTCATTCAGCAGGGGTCAGTGTTGCTCCATGGAAATATGTCAGTGCACCGGTCCGTTTCATATGTGATGACGGGGCTGTGTGCAAATCTAAGTGTATGTGTGTGAGTGTCATTTGAAGCAAAACCTATTCAGCCCAAATTGACACGGCACCAGATGCACGTAAACACACTGTAATATTGTCTTCTGCACCGATTTCTCCGACCATCAAGCAGATGACACATTTTGCTTTACTTTGATGCCTGCTCTCGCTTCCTCTTTACCAGCTTATTGGTCTTTTTCTGCTTTGTGAATTGCTCTCCCCTCTGGTCACATGAACACACACACAGACACACATCACAAAGCAAAGCAAAGCAATGTTAGGAAAGAAAAGCAAGACAGAGAGTCAGTGAGTGTGGGTGAGAATGGAGAGAGATGATAGCTATGGTTTGTGTTTCTTCCCCTCTACTCTCTTGGAGTAAAACAACGCATACACAGACTTACTGTATGCATCCTGTAGGTGGAGGGAATCCTTGCAAGGTGCAGCAGACAGGAGCAGTGGCTGAAACGTGTCATCACAGACGTTTCTCTAAGATGAAACTGTTGCCATGTCTTTTTGTTTTACTAAAAAATGTGTGTAAAAGTACCAGTTTGTAAAGATACCACTGTATCTGTGTATAGATTAATTCAGACTGCTTTCGCTGTGTGGTGATCACTTACAGTTGGGTTAAAGTTACCGTCTCTCTCTTACCAAAGCCTCTTAGAGGGTTTGGTGTCCAAGGCTACTTTTCCTGTCTGGCTGAGTCTGCTGCTGCTATCTGGACAAACCACTGGCGTTCTTTGAGCCAGCAGACCGAGGTCTGTCCTTCAGGTTATGGTGCCTGCACGTTACAGAGGAGAAAGAGAGAACTATTGGAATAAGTGAGTTAGGGTTATTTCATTACGTCTTGGCCACACATACAAAAGTGTCCATGCACACATGCACTTCCCCACATTATGTCTTTAGTTTGAGACTGCAAGTTTTCCTTCCTGAATAGAAATGAAAGAGAACGAAGAGAGAGCTGGATGGATGTAAGTGAAATGGTTAGAAAATTGATTTAGCCGCTTCTTCTTTAATTGCATGCTGAGTGCCAGTTGTAGAAGTCGGGAGTTCTGTGAGAGCTGGAATTAAAAGTATCCGAGGAGGTCCTCTGACGATTCTGTCTTTTGAGCAGCTTTGCAGCATAATATTTAATAACCCCTAAGTAAACACTGGGAGGAATTGCTCAATGAATAATTGAAGGGAAATTTATAAATAATTTTCCCTCTTAATCTACTCCAGTTCACTGCAGCCAGGTCCCTGAAGTGATGCTCATCCCAGTGGACAGCCAGCAGTACCAGCCTACAGCCTCATGGGGGTGCTCTTGTTTTATGGAATGAAGCACCTCCTCATGACTCTGAAATATAAAATATAAAAAAAGGAAAAAGAAATAAATAAATGAGCTATTCATAAAAAAAATAAAAAAACATGCTTGTAAGAAACAGAATCTAAACCTCTATTAAAATCTTGTTTTTGAGAAGACTACTTTTGTTATCGGTGCTGTCTCAGATTTCTGGGCATTTTCAGGAAATGAGAGGTTTTCAGCTCCCCGAGCAGCTGCAGAGCTCTACAACCTGCTCTGGGGTCTGTACAAAATGTCAGAAAGTATATAGAGGAAAGACTGTTTGACTTTGGATTAAATTGTCCATCGTACATGCTAATCCAAAAATCACAATTTAACAGTCATACACCTCAGCTTCTCCGTTTCTCCCGTTTGTTTTTTCCCTCCAAAATTTCCTTGCTCTCCTCCCTTTCTGGTAGTGGTCTTGTATATGGTTAATAATTGTTTGCTAATGAGAATGATTGGGGGCTCATTATTCATTATATCATTAACATTTAATCACTACGTGCTAATCCTAATAACCATCTCACATAGTTTAATCGGTTGTCACTTTCTTGCACGACCGCAACGTCAATGTGGTTTGACATGAAGTGTCCCGTGTGGCCGAGGTTAGGTTCATTACCATGATTAAAGTTTTTAAATGTATTTAAATGAATTGCAGCTTTAGAGGTAATTAACTTGTGGAGCCTCTTGTAATAAACGACAGACAAAATCCCATCTCGTTGCTCGTGACTGCCAGCTGTGGCTTCCTCTTCTTTTCCCTCATTCTCCTTCTATCCAGCCATCGTATTCTTGTCCTTCTTTATCCATCTAACTACATGTCTGCTTGTTTCTCTGTCTTGTTGTTTCTCTCCCTCTCCTTTTCCATGCTGGTTTCTATGAATTGTTCAGGGGCCAAATAGAGGAGATCTGGCATTCTTAAGGGCAGGAAGGAAGCTCAGAGGCAAGACCAAGCGGCCCTTCATCACTCATTGGTGAAGAAAATAAGGGAGACTTGAACATGTATGTGAATGGAGGATGGACAGAGAGTGAGGTTAGAAGGAAGAGACAAAGACAGAAGTGCTGTGTGGGGAGGGCTGAGGGGGGAAATAGAAAGGGAGTGAGCAGCCACCCAACACAGTCATCTACTCCCTTCCATCCATCATGTCTCAGCCCAAAGGCTGCCGCTGCCTCATCAGCGTCAGCCCCTTGTACATAACGTGCATGTGAGCGTGCACATAAAGATGGAGGTTTATGAATATTTGTGAAAGTATGAATGCCTCAATGGCCCTTCCCTTTGTTTTTTGTATTTAACACACAATTCAATTTATGGCAAATACAAATGATAAAGGTACAGCAAGACAACAGCCCATCACACCGTTTCATTCAGACATGTATGTCACCGATTCAACCTTTAGTTTTTGGCTGAGTCGAGTATTCGTGGTTCTACATGCAAATTCATAAAATGCATTGAGATTCAAGAAAATATTACAAAACAAAACAAAAAAGATAATCCTCATAACGCTATTTGAGATCTACAGTGTCTGAGGCCATACACAAGGAATGAAAGCTCTTGCTAGACACAGACATTTAAAGAAGCAACATCCAAGCTTATTCCTTCTGGGAAGCAGAGCCTAACTCAGAATGCATTAAGCAAAATATATGAAAACAGCTCCTGCAGAGCAGAAACAGTTCCAGTTCACCTGGGTTTCATGTCTCATTCATGAACTGCTGCAAAGAACCAAAAGGAAAACAAAACATCCAAACACCAAGCCAAGATGACTCATACATATGCCAAACTAGGATCTTAATTGAATTTAAACATTTCTTCCTGCTGAAACTGTAATTAAAACCTTTCAAAACACCTCAAAACAACAAAGTAAAAATATGAAACTTTCATGTTGTTTTTCTGCAGTTGGTTACAAACCATTTTTTCAAGACATCAAAGCAATAAAATAGTTCAAATCCTACAAATCCTGTTGAGTTTGTAGGGCTCATTTCGCTCGCTCTAGTCTTTAATATCTTCTTAAGATTCTGGTCTGGACTCTGACTGACAACTGACAAATTTAAAGTTTTCACACCTAAAAGTCCTCTGGACTTGGAATGAGTTGGGGGTTGCGATATTTGGTCAGTCTGAGTTTGCTTTCACACCATACATAGTTAAAGGAACCAAACCTTTTGAATAAATGATTCCCCTCCTCACCTGAGGCAGTGTTGCATTGAGAATTACTGAGAGAGAAGACATGACAAACAACAAACAAGAAAACAAGGAAGCAAATTCTGTTTTAGCTACATAATTTGTTGTCCACTTCCTGCATTTGGTTGACTTGAAGCAAACCGAGACCTATGGTTCTATTAAGTTGTATGTTAGAACAGAGGTCACAGAATTTCCAATCTGGTGTGAAGGCACCCTGACATGTTTATTACCTGCATTTCCACTGTTGGAACCACAAGCTGAACAAAGAACCAGGGTCATATTTTTGCCTCTAACTCTAGAGTAATTCAGGTGTATTTTGCACATCGTAATTTTCAATCTTAGGTGTGGCAGTGCTAATTTCTTCAGGTCATCATATTTTTGACAGTGACTATTTATTTCAGTCACTGGATTAAGTGAAAAGGTGGGAAGCCATCAAATCAGACTTAAGCCACGTTTCCACCAGCGGGTGTGGGGAAGGTTGGGAGGCATTTTTGTGTGTTTTCACATGCAAAAACTGGGAAAGGTACCTTAATATTTGACCTGACACGTCCTACTGTTTTGGGATCCTTCTGTTGAGATACCAATCTAACCAGTGTGACCTAAAAGGGTGGAATTTGACACACTGCAATCTGTTGATTGGTTGAAAAAAAAGTCACTTCCCGTGCGACCACGTCTCCTTGTTTAGAGCAACAGATTTTCTTTTTTTTGATTAAATCACTGTTTAAAATAGCGTTACAAAGCACCGCCAAGAAGAAAGAACACAAACTGCTGGATGACCTCCATTCTCCTCTTTTGTTTCTGAGTTGTGTTTTTGATTATACTTACTACAGATTACAGTTTACAAATTATATCTGCACCCTAAGCATCCTGACCCACACCTATTGGTGAAATCGTGGCATTAAGGCACTTTCACTCTGGCACTGTTAGGTCCCCGGTCCTCTTCCATGCATAGTAAGGTTCCTTTGGAGCAGTCTGAATGCTCATTTGCACCCTGGTGTGGACCAAAGGAGCAAACTTTGGTCCACTTGATAACTAAGTCTTCACTGCACACTCATGAATCCTTCTCACATATTTTATGACCCCTCAGTCCTGGAACATTTATGTGTGTAGGTCCATTTAGGTATTACTGAGCACATGTGTGCCACGTTATTATCCAAGTGTGTTAGTCCAACTTTAAGCTTCAAATTTCATTTGGATTAAAATATTTACTTCCGATTCCAAAGTCTGCTTTTGCTCTGACTGAAAGTAATTATTTATTTCTTTTTATGGTCGTACTAATGTGCTGAGGATGAGGTGTGATAAGAAGTGGGAACAAAACATTGAACACCAGACATGGCTCAATCAAAAACTTTGCACCCTCCTGAAAAATAGAACGGTGGTGATACAATTCATTCCTTCCTAACAAACCTTACAAGGTTTATTTCTCATTAAATGTGAGCTAAAAATGAAACTTAAAAAAAAGTCTATAAAACTAATTTTGCAAATGACATTAACGTAGATTAGAATGAAGCAGCACCAATTCAGACAAAAGGAATGGACTAAAAAGTTATGTTTCCTAAAATGTGTGCTCCACTCAGCTTTACCTCTATGCTTCTTTATTTATTTATCTCCCTGAGCTCTGGCATGCCTTTCTTTCCTCTCTCCTGTAGTCGTGGGCACTAAGTTTCCAATTCCTTTAAAAGGAAGATCTAATTGTGCAGAAAGAAATCAGTGCTAGGAAAATAATCCTTCGCTTCTAGCCTGTAGTTAATGCTTTCATTTACAAGCCAGTAAAGGTGATTTTTTTAAACCTGGGACTCAGTTATTAAGGTTAGAAATCTTTATTTCCTCTAACAGCCTGGTGGCTTATATACTTGCATGGTTTATAGTGTGTATGCACTCCTGCAAAACTTCTCAGCTTTATTATATTTGTTGCCTCTTCCTCCCTTCAGACAGTCAACAAAGGCAGCCAAACTTCCCATAACACTGTCACTGCTTCATCCATCCATCTCCTCCTCCTCCTCTGAAGAAAGGGCAACTGAATAATGCCAACTGTGTCTACACAAAACTTTCCCCCTAGTCTTCTCCCTCTTTGCTAATGAGCAGCTATATTGACCTATTTGTGGATTTAAAAGAAATTCAATCACAAATGCCTCGAGTCGCTTTCTTCCCACTTTGGGAGATTAAAAGATTCAATCCTCCTTGCCTATCCACACTCATCATCATCATTTCTCCTTCCTCTGCTTTCGTCTAGCCTATGCGTTGCTTTGTCTGCCCCCCCAGCGCCACCCCCTCACCTGACCGTCACTTGTTCTTTTTCCTCCTCCTTCCTCCTAAACAAGTTTACAGACTCTTACAAACTCGCTCCTTGTCTTTCCTATTTAAATGCGATGCGAGCAGAGTGCAGCCTTGCAGATAATTATCAGCAGGAGACAAAGGTGCGATGGGAACAGAATGAAGGAGGCAGCCACAGTCTGATCTAGTCCCTCGCTCAGGGACAATGAATCAGTGGCCACAGGACATCTGCAGCATCACCACGCCAAGCAGAACAAATAAAGTAACAAGCACATCTTTCTCTCATATTCATACACTCTATAAACACACACACACACTCGTAGCTTGATGTAGTTATTGGAAAAAATTCTTTTACTTCCCTTGATTATCCCAAATCCAAGCACACACGGGAAAGGCCCCGTGCTGTGCCTTAAATGGCAGCAGGGCGCTGAGAAACCATTTGCTTTGTCTTTTGGTGCTGTATTTGTTTGTTTTTAATGCATACTGCTCGGTAATGGAACGCAGTGACCCAGGCACAAAAGGGGGTCTGCTAACAAACAGACTTCACTGTGAATACACAGGCTCTCTGTGGGGTACAAAACACACGATACGCAGATGATATTCATGTGGCTCATATGCTTGAAGTTGTGCACAAAGATGAAACTGTGCCTCATTTTATCCAATTGCCCATTAGATATTTTTCCTTTTTTTTTTGTGCACTGAATCCGTTTTCATACCAATAAAGAAATGCCTTTTATGAAAGATGGATAAACAACAAAACCAATAAGAAACTTGACAGATGTTTTTTATATGGTGGGTGGCCATGGCATTAATGTAAAAATGAACTTCAAAGTGTCTGGATAGAAGCTGCAACAGACCCAATAAACAAAAATGCCTCATTATTCCATTATTTTCAACTCATGACAGGTCCAGAGCAGGATCCAGCAGTCCTCTGTTGTAAGAAAGTCTGAGGGAGCTTACAAACTAATATTGTAACTCTGTCTAAAGATTATTTAAAAATATACAAGAAAAAAAGTCTTGAGTGACCCTTAATTTCTTCATATTTTTCTTTTAATGAGACAGACATTTCATTTTAAAGGGGTAGCTGACATCTTTGTGTTATGGTCTGTGGTTCTGTGTTCTGTCTGATTCCTCTCATTTCTATCTTTTGCTAAATTCTTAATTTTCTTTACGTTAGCGTTCACTTCCTGTTTTATTTTGTAGAGTTACTCGTATTTACTTCCTGCTCTCCTGTTACACCTGGTTCTTAGCAGCTGATGGCCACACCTGCTCCTCATTTTTCATCATTCCCCCAGTGTCTCATATAACTGTTTGTTCTCCGCCAGCTCATTGTTTGTCACTATTGTCATTTAGTTTAGTGGTCCCCACCCCTGGCCCTCAAGACCCACTATCCTGCAGGTATTAGATGGTTCCCTGCTGCAACACACCTGGTTAAAAAACATGGGTCTCTGCACAAGTCTGCTAATAAGCCATTTATATCAAGTGTGTTGAAGCAGGGAAAGTCTGCAGAACAGTGGGCCTTGAGGACCAGAGTTGGGTATCTCAGATTTACTTAATTAGTCCATCAAGTTTTTGATTGTGCCTTCCTTTAATTTTGGTCCTTAGCCATATATAATAAAGCCTTAGTTTGAAAGCCCAAGTTTTTCTGAGCAGCTGTCGTCTGCCTAATGATCCTGTGTTTGTTTGGATCCTTCTTTGTCACACCTCAATACCAGAGATCAGAACAATCTGACCACTTTATTGATGTCCTCAAATATATTTGAGAAATTAGACCACTGGAGGACAGAGGAAGTGTTGAGTCTAAACATAACAGATAAAAAGTACATCAATGTGATGTCCATAAGACCTGTCACAAGACCTAAAAGATACATCTGGATCAGTTGATTCATCCACTGTTGGCTAAAGCCTCACCAGAAATGGTCTGCATGGCTGCCAAGAAAGAGCAAGAAAGCCTGCCTAAGAGGGTTCAAGCTGTGATGAAGGTGGTGGTACCAAATATTGACTTTCTTGCAATTTGATTCTGTTTTCCTGGTGATATACAAACAAATCAGGGGTGGCTCAAGAAAATCAAAGTAAAGGAAAGATGTCATTTTATGAGAGTTTATTTGTCAGACAGCCTGGCTAGCTCTGAGAATGAGGATATGTTGTGTCAGCTCTGGCCCAGTAATGACTGACAGAGCTTTAGATGCTCTGACTTTGACCAGTCTGGACCGATGAGTGACAAATCTAGCAATGGGGCCTACTATGCATCAAGTTGTGACCCATGGGCAAAATACAATTCAAGTTTCATCTCAATACTGTGTACTAATATACTGGGAGCTGATTATTTCTTCAGGCCTCGTGACAAAATTACATCTTTTTGTTACCTCTTCAGAAAAATAAGTCCAGAAATAAACCCTTAAAAAGAGTCCCAGCTGTTGAAGCAAGCTCCATTTCAGTTGATTAAACCAGCTGTGTATGCCCTGCACACAAGCCCACAAATAAGGGGAAAGTGAGCTACATTCTCATGGTAATGTAATCAGAGTGCTTTGCCTGTATGAGCAGCAGGTAAATCTGTGGTTTGCTTTATCCACCGTTTTTTGCTGTTTCAGCAGCTGCAGCAGCAGGAGATGAGCATGTGTTTATTTTAGGTGATCAGAATCCTGGTAAAAGTTTCTTGATTCTTTTGGAAAACTAAGTTTAATTCTTATTTATCCTCCCAATATAAACCCACCCAAGAGTAATTTATTATTTTATTGTTATTATGTTTGTTCATATACATGGATTTTGAATATTTTGTCAAGCAGCATGTCTATCTTAACGTGACATATGGAGCCTGTCTGGTGACATCAACTGTGTTCATGGCCACAGATTTAATTGTGAATAAGGGAAATGAATTGATCTGTTGAATCTATTTTTGCAGTATACTGTGAGACTTCGTTATCTTAGGGATATCAACATGTATGAACCACAGATAAAACTAATTTTATATTAATTTATTTGAACCTTGGGTCTTCATTAGTTAAACGCAGGCTGATCATGAAATTACGTTTTAACAGATGTAGTCACAACATGATAAAACATTATTTAAACTATGTAAAAATACCAAAATGGTGGTATTGATTTCATGTCTAACATGGGATCATGCATCCACAAGACGTGTAGAACAGATAAAATAGTCCACATGTCCATGACATAATAGTATTAAAATGAAGGTGCAGAAAGGATGAAATAGTAGCAGGGGCTGCAAAAACCTTGTCAAATGTGGAAATTGCAGTCATTGTGAAAATGTGGTGAAAACCACTTATTTTCAGGTTTTGAACATGTCACAAGTATGTCAGATGGCATTTTTTGCCAGTTGCAACACCACATGTGCTATTTGTAGACTGGACTGTCCATGTACAGTAGATAATTCTGTAAGGGATGCACCAGAAAATTATTCAAAGATAGAGTTGCTGAACACAAAAATATCTTCTGGACAAAACATGCAGATTATGCAATGGAACAATGTATTACATGCAAATGGGACATGTAATGCTAAGTACTTTAAAAGCTTTAGTGTTGGAAGTAATTTGACGATTTTGTTCACTTGTACTACAAAAATGCCCCCAAGCACTGTGTGTTTTCACTGGCTCGTGTTACGTTTATGCTCTCAGTGTTTACTACGTGTGTGCGCTCCATTTTGATACGTGTGGTTGGTTTTCTAGTAGACTGGTTTTTAAGTAAATAAACATCATACATATGGAATCAGGAAAAGGTCAATGTCCCCATACTAACCCAAATAAACCACTGAAAGCCCAACAAGAGCACTAGAACTGGACCTTTAAATGGATGAGTTTGTGTGTCATTTAAGAAATGGCACCACGATGCATAAAGGGCTTAAAACCAAATCAAAAGGGGGTCGGTGGAATACATTGGGTGGAAGTTCTTCTGGTAACCCAGTGGTTCAAATGGGGCTTATCATAACCTGTAACACCACAAAAATAGTTTTAGAATGTCTTGACAAACAAAAATAAGCTGTTGACCTTGACTCCAAATTCTCCAAATATCAAATTGGATGTGCTGGACACACAAATTTGATTATTTGAATCCCCATCTTTTTCAGCTTTCAGAACTTACAGGCTCTCCTGCTGTAGCTTGGTGTCAGATACCATAGCATACCTTCAGAGGTCTAGTGGAGTCCATGCCTCAGTGGGTTGAACCTGCTTTGACATCAAATTGGGGACCTAATCAATATTATGTGGGTGGTTTTAAAGTTATGGCTGATATGTGTCATTTTGTGCTCTTTGGACACTGGTGTTGCAGTGAAGATCAGGTGGGATATTTGTGATGCGCCACGAGAAACCAGGAACAAGTCGGCCTGACAGAAGTCCGGAAAAAACGAAAAATGTCTTTTTTCTGAAAAATTTGTGGTTTCACTTTTTTGCAAAATATGCTAGTTGAATATACGAAGAAGGCACTCCTTGCTTTAAATAACAGTATGGGGGGTTTAAAATCGTAAACTTTGTGTTTGAATTTGGGTTGTTTTAGAGGGCAATTCCCCGGGAACCGCTTCTTGTTTTCGGGGGTGGGCATACCACAGCAGATAAACATATCGGCTTTCCTTAACCAATCAACAGCACATTCAAGTGAAAGCACATGGCTACTTAAGCAGCTGTTCGAGCCAGGAGCTTGTATTACTATTCAGCTGTTTGTGTTTACATCGTTGAATAAAGATGGACCAGGAGGAACGCATTGCACAAGAACAGAATCGTGGCCGTTACAGCGCATTTTGGGAGTACTTATTCCAGAAGACAGATTCTTCCGACCATGCCGATGCTGATCTCACTTCTGTTTCTGAATCCAAATTAGATGATGAAGCTGAAGAAATTGATGAGAGCGACTGCATTACACTGGAGAACATTCCTAATCTACAGCTGACCTTAGCTGAAGATGAGGAAGACGAAGAATCCATTGGACTCGTGGCAGAGGAGGACAACTTGAAGCCAACAGACGGCCATGGTTATTGCAGAGATGACTACATCCACCAAGAAGCCCCCGACGAAAAGAAAGCATCCCAGAACCTCTTATATGATCGGAGGCAATAAAGTCTGCAGGAATACTTTTCAGTTTCTCATGTGGTGAGTTTCACAATGCAAAATTATGCACACATTGAAACTGCAATCACATGATGAGTGTTATTGGGATGTTTAGGTGTGAAAATGTGAGCTACTGCTATTAATTTGAATAACAGAAAACCGTGATGATGTGCAAACACACTCATGTACCAAAGAAAAGTGTTGAATGTAATGATGTAGCAAGGTATTTAGGTGTCATGTAAACGTAATCACTTTAGTAGAAGTACAGATTCTTTATTAGAAAATGGCCCAAGTAAAAGTTAAAGTCACTCCGAGTGCTAGTAGAAGTCAGGGCCATACTTAATGCATACTGCAGCTTTGGGAGCATGTTTTATTTTGTGGGGTATACTGTTATATAACCAGATGTAAAGTGAAGACAAACAACAAACCAGTCACACTAAAGGAGGGTTCCCAGAGCACCTTATAGCAACCACTGTGGGGGATTGTGTTTATGCAAAGTAATGCAAATGGCAGCTCGTGTTACCCCTCCCACCTGGCTCCCCAGGGAAGGTGAAAATCTTTGGAAAGTTTGAGGCTCTTTTTCTCAGAAAACTAGTCTGAGAAGTGCCAACATTCAAATGGTCACATTTTCTTCAAATATTTGCTGAGTAGCATGTGTTAAATATCATTAGAAAGCTTAGAATCCACACTTTCAGAATCTGTAAATAACTCGAAATGCCCCTCGGGAGACTTGTTCCTGGTTTTTCCATGGCTGGTCACATTTCTGTATGTGTCTGAACTTAAATTTGTGACCTGCCTGTAAATGCAAACACATTTTATTTTTTTTAAGCCGTAACTTCTGGAATTTCTTTAGGTCAGAAATGGAATCGGAAGAAAGAGACACGTGAAATGAGACAAGACGGGAAAATCCTCTCTGACTTTATTTGATGCTGCTTTCTGTCTCTTACCCACGTTTGTCTGTCTTCCCCTGGAAGACAGCAGCACAGAACTTAACAGAAGTAAAAAATCACCCTTTAGTGGGATGAATAAAACAACAATGTGAGATGGATAAATAAGAAATAAAACCACAACAAAAAGTCTTGTATATATTCTTCTGCTTTAAGAATTGATTAAAAAAATTGACGTGTAAGACACTCAACAATTAAAAAGGTACCAATTCTTGTTTTTCCCTCTTCATCCAACATTCTCGGTTTGCTCAGACTTTCACTGGACCCACTTATTTTTATAGCTCAACTCAAAAAGTGTATCAACTTGCCCTTATCAAGGAAAGAGTTTCACATCTCACCCTTTGACAAGTACTCTTTTCTCAGAAATAAGTGGCAGGACACAGCCAAATAAATTATATTAGAAAAATCCCAACATGTCTGTGCTCAGCGCTGCTCTCTTTGAGCCAAATAAAAGGGACGAACTGCACTCTTCTGCTGTCCTCGCCTCTTAATCATTTTCTTTTTCCAGAGCTAGACTGAAAGATTGTGCAGCTTAAGTGCATTTGTGCTCCCCAGTGCCTGTTCACAATGGTGAACAGGCATGCTTGCTTTTGTCTTGTGTTTTGTTATCTGATTGATCCATGGACCTTTGCACCGCTCATCTACGGTAAGTGCAAGAATGGCCTTAGCTAGATTGTGTGTGTGTGTGTGTGTCTGTGTGTGCGGGCTTCTTTCAATACTCTTCTATAAAAGTAGTCAAAATGGTTTGACTATAGGCCTACTCTAGGGAGCTGCTGTGTTTTCTAGTAGTAACAAAAATCAATATGACCAAGTGCCTTAAATGCATTTTTGCCCAAATGGCCAGAGTGTGTTCTGGTGAATCCAGTTGTTTGAAGGTGAAGGACAGAATAGGTTGTTTTGATGGGGATAAAGTCATATTTGTAGGTTTGTAATATTTTCTTTCTTTAAGAATAGCCTAGATTTGTATAAACAACGAAGTAAAACTTTACAGCTGTTGTGGACTACTTGAAGTAGGTGATGTGACAAAAATACTTTCAGGTAAAAAGAAGAGCTCCGGACGCCATCTTGATGGATAAAAAATGATGGTTTATTACAAAACATGACATCTTTAACAGATCTGCAGAATCTGTGAGGTCTCTGGGTAATCTTGAGAATCCCACTGAAAACATATGTAAAGCACTTACAGACGTGGGCAAAATTGTTGGTACCCTTCGGTTAATGAAAGAAAAGCTCATAATGGTCACAGAAATAACTTGAATCTGACAAAAGTAATAATAAATAAAAATTCTATGAAATTTAACCAATGAAAGTCAGACATTGCTTTTCAACCATGCTTCAACAGAATTATTAAAAAAATAAACTCATGAAACAGGCCTGGACAAAAATGATGGTACCCTTAACAACCTTTTGAGGCAATCACTGCAATCAAATTATTCCTGTAACTGTCAGTGAGATTTCTGCACTTCTCAGCAGGTATTTTGATCCACTCTTCATAAGCAAACTGCTCCTGTTGTCTCAGGTTTGAAGGGAGCCTTTTCCAGGCGGCATGTTTCAGCTCCTTCCAAAGATGCTCAATAGGATTTAGGTCAGGGCTCATAGAAGGTCACTTTAGAGTTTGTTAATTTGAAACATGATGTGAGCTTCCACTTCCATGCAGTTTCTAAAGTCATGTAATATTGGCTAAGCTCTGGAAAATGTCATAGTGAGGAGTACAAAACAAAGTTACTGATGACAACAATGATGATGAGCTCCATGACAGATTATCCTGTTTAATGACAGGTACCCTCAACTTGTACCCATTTAGCTACATTTCTACCTTCTCCACAGTGAGAAGACCCAAGACGACCTGTATCTACTCACTTAAAGATTTGCTTTGTCACATGTTTTTTTTGTGACCAGATTTTGGTTCTCTAATGAGCTGATGAAAAGGATGTCATCAAACGTTACACTTCTTTTGTTATTATTAATCTTTACTCTTCGGTGCACACTAAGGCCAAAAATAAATAAATAAAAATGAAAAAATGACAACAGTATCTTCACCTTTAAGTATAATAATAAAAAACTAGTTTTTCCCCTTAAAATAGCTTTTTTTTTCTTTCCTACCAACACACACACAAGGTTGTTGATGCATTTTCAGTAATATGACATGGTTGTTAACACTCGAGCACCCCCCATCTCACTGTGATGTTGTCTTTGGTGTCACAGGTCAGCACAGAGGTAAGGCTTCAGTTTTAATTTCTTTTTTTTACACAGGTGGTAAATGTAGCAGAAACACACATTACCTTTGTTGGAATATGTTGGAGTAAGGTTGTGAAGCTGTGTGTGTTTAACCTGAACTCAGTCTTTCCTTTGACAAGTAGTTTTAGTGCCCTGACCCAGAGACAGAATAATCAGCCAAACTACAAGTGAAACTAAATGTAGGCTAAAAAAACAAACAAACAAACAATTTGTTGAGTTTTAGAAAACCCAGCTTTTCTTGAGATGGGGTGTATATATCCTCATTTAAATTTTCTTCCTCTCCTTGCATCTTACCTATCATATTTGTGCTTCAAACACAAAACATGAGGAAAAGGTTGATGACCGAGGTTTACCTGCAATAGATAACAAAATAAGGCATTTATGCTTTGGAGCCATCATTTTAAAGACTAGCTGAATATTACGTGTAGCACAGTTGCAACCTCTTTGTTTATAAAACTATATTTTACTGTTTTTCTGGCCTACAATTTAGGACGAAGTGTCTACTGAGTCCCTTCTTAGGTCTCAGCATGACAATGAGAAGAGCTGGAGGACCACTATAACACAGGCTTGTCTAAAGGTTGGTTGATGTTGCGCATCAGAATACTTCAGTCAGATTGACATGTTTAAATATTTATCTGTAAAATATCAAAACACAATCACTCATCAACAAGATCCTGAGATTCTTACACTCACCTTCTGGAGTTGAGGAATGATTCCAAACCTGGAAGGTGATATCCTTCCTTTTCTGTTTAGCCTTGTTTCCAGAGCGGTTCTGTTTGCTATTTTGTGTTTCCATTATAAAAGGAGCCCATACAAATGAACCATACTTTTAGTTGTTGGTCCATGAGAAAATGCTACGGTATAGTTAAGGGAGAACTACTGGCATCTAATGATAAAATCTGTTGATTGGTGGACAGAAAAACATCACTGCCAACGACAAAAGCAAGTGCGAAACAACACAAGATGTCTGCAAACAACAATAAGGTCTGGTCGTACAAAAAACCAAAAAAAAAAGCCAAGTAGAACAAAGCGAGCTGCTGATTGGTCTTTATTGTTGTAGTGTCCCGTTTATTGTTGTCACCCTAGTATGATGCCATGCTAGGCATTTGGTCTAAACCCCCCATGCGCAGTGGAAGTTATAAAACTTCCGAACTGTAGCAGCCCTGACTGAACCGCTCAGGGAAAACAGGGCTTTGAGAACCAAACGTCAGATTTGGAGGAGTTGACTTTCATCCCGACTGCTTCACTCTCAGTTGAAATGAGTTTCCTCCAGAACAGGGGTCCCCAAGCCTAGTTCTTGAGAGCTGCAGTCCTGCAACTTTAAGATACATCCATTCTCCAACACACCCAGATCAATTGGCTGAATTCCCTCCTCTGCATGTCACTCAGCTCTGCAGAGGCCTGGTAACGAGCCATTCATTTGATTCAGGTGTGTTGGATCAGGGATACATCTAAAAGAAGAAAAAGGTAGCCAGGGTCAGCCTGAGAGATGAGGTGAAGCGCTCACACATCTGAAGGAAGCTTGGAATAAAGTGCCTCCTAGGGATACCCGAGGTGTTACTGGTGAGAGGGGTGTCTAGGTTTCCTTCCTGGACCTGTTGCCTTTGGGACCCAACCTTGGGTAAGCAGAAGAAGATGGATGGATGGATGGATGGATGGATATAAAAACTGTCAATTGCAAGCAAATGTAACTGGTCTGAACATTTGTCCATGTGGACTCTCATCAGCTGCAGCACGTCAGCAGAGTGTCTTACAGTTTGTAGCTACGTTGGAAAAAAGCCCACATCCAGTTTTAAAAAGATAGTGGGCTGCCTGTCCATCTAAAGTACACAGCTTCCACTATCTTAATTGCCTCCCATGTGATAAACTGAACTGAAAATAAACTGAACTAGAGAAGTTTTTTTTTTTCATTTAGGAATGGATAACTTAAAAGAAGCTTATTAGTGAGGCTGCCAATGTGAAATTTGAATCCTAAATATCTGTAATTGCTGCATAGTACTCTTTGCTGATGCAAGGTTGACTTAGAGTTTTTAAGTGGAATAAATTATTGGTTCACTGAGAAATCTTTCACTCCTAGTTTGACACATCAAATGGACTAAAACAAAATGACTGAGCAGTATTAAATTAAATAGAATATGGCTTTGAGTGGGCTATGGATGCAATGATGTAGAAAATGAACGAAACCAAGAAATTTCCACTTAATATAATTTTATAGGAGCCTAAACGTTTTAAGTTAAAAGATAAAACTCTTTTTAGCAATTGCACACTGCCAATCAAAAGTTTTAGTTAATATTTTATCTGTTTCATCTGTAAAATGGATTACCCTGAAATCAGTTACAGCTTTTAATGGTCCCCAGAAAATGACATTAATGGTGATCTTCCTGCTACAAGGTCTGTGTGAGCGTTTGTTTTTCGTGAGAACTTCAAGATAAATTGCTTGCATTTTGGCGCAGATATTTTGGAAAAGATGACATGTGTTGCTGAGGAGGAGCCAGCTAACAGCACTTTTTGATTGCCTCATGTGGGTAAAGCTGTCAGCAGCTGAGCTGTTAACTCCAACTCAGTCCTTAACACAAGAAAAAATGATGTAAATGGCTGCTGCCGTCAACATGGCATACTTTTAACAAGATCCTGGGACATCAGAATGATGTGTGAAAACAAACTGTTCGGCGAATGAACTAGTCGGCCTCATTGTTTGGCTGTATAGCAGCAGTGGTGAATGAATGCCTGCCCAGTCTGAGATGAGCTCGTATATTATACACTCAATTAAACACCCCTGCAACGTTCAGGAGAGCGAGCAAAAGAGAGAGCCTGTGTGGAAGTGATCATTTTGTTGTTCAGATTTTTACAAAGAGATACAAGAAATGTGTTAAAATGGTATATATTCATACTAGGTGGGATGTGTAATGTGACTGAAGTAATACTTTCCCGTCTTCCAAAGACAGAATGTACATTTAGAAGCTGTTTGCTGAATGACACACAGTCTGATCTACACTGTGGCTGTGACAGTTCATCTTTTATTCAGAGGAAATATAGCACTGACATTTAAAATGTTGCTTCTTAAGGCCACATTATTATCTGTTATTTGAAGATCATCAGTTTCTAAGAAACAGAGATGAAATCCAACCTGGTGTCACAGCAAAACTGTGCAACAGTACCAGAATGTAATATTTAGATTTGTGTTCAGAACATGTTTTATAGCTTGTTTTCATGGCAAAGTTACACATAAAAAAGACATAGGGTTTAAATTAAATACATATCCCACATGGAAACAGTTTTGTTAGACATTACCCAGATGCTTGAATGCTTCCTAAAGCTAACTCACTATGTCTGCAATACATTTTGCTCATGTGGACAAAAATATCTATGACATGTGTCATATAAAACTGGGCTGCAATGTCACCATGTTGTTCCTCATCAACATGATCTCATGACTTTTGCTTGTAATTTATATGCAGTTTAACCTTTCAGATTTATTTTATGCTGTTAAGATGACACACCAAATGTTTAGGATTAGGACTAAAGCATGAGGCAGAGTGACATCCCGCAACAGTAAATGTGGTAAACTGATACAAAAAAAAAGTTAAAAAAGTAATGCATACAGGGATGTTGTTGTTGTTACTCCCATTTTAGGAGGCAACACTGTTTCTGTCCTAATAATAATAATTACATTTTTCAACTGTAATAGTTGCTGGACATTATCAATGTAAGAATTAGAGGGAAAGATAAAATATTTCTCATTTTAGCTACTCTTATCAATATTAAATTCAGAATAGAATATAAAATTCCTCTCCTCACACACAGTATAAAGCTTGTAGTGACCAAGCTCTATGGTGTTTCAAAGACCTCATAGTTTCACATTTTCCCAACAGAACACTCTACTCTCAGACTTCAGGTTCACTCGTGGTTTCTAAAGTTTTTAAATGTAGAATGGGAGGCAGAGCGTTCAGTTATCTGGTCCCTCTCTGTGGAACCAGTTTGGGTTCAGGAAGCAGCACCGTTCATACCTTTAAGATGAAGCTTCAAACTTTTCTTTTAAAAGCTTATAATTAAGTCTCGCTTTGTGACCCTTTAGTTGCTGCGATAGGCTCATACTGCTGGGAAATGTTCCATGGTGCGCTGAGTACTGAGTTCTCTTCCTATTCTTTCTTTTCTTCATTTAAGACATTGTTGTCATCATTAACTCGTGTTTCTCTTTTCTTTCTCAGCAGCTATCCCTTGCTTGGAATTATGCTACTTGTTGACCCCTCTTTGCTCCCCAACCGGACAAGGTAGATGGCCATCCTTCTGATTCTGGTTTTGTTGAGGTGTTTTCAGGAGGTGTCGCCCGCTACCCCATGCATGCTCATGATGGGGTTTTGATTTAAAGAGAAGATTTAATACAGTCTGTTGGTTACCTTTGCTAAACAATTAATTAGTTTATATGAACACAGTTATTATAAATTGAACTAATGTCTAACATGTAATGGATTTAATTTAATTATAATTGCACTGAATTAGGCATTGTTTTGAAGTGCATTTAAAAGACCTGTGAAGTGGCTTTGTACAAATAAATGAATTAGATTCAATTGCTTGTATGAGGCAACAGTCATTTGGAGGTCGAAAGAGTCCAAAATACACGTCTGTTAAACTGAACCACCGAGTTCAAAACCCTGCCCTGGATGAGATATTTTCAGATAAATTCAATGTAAAATGTGACATTTTAAGATTGAGATGGTGCTTGCCTGACTTGACTGGCCAGTTTTTCAGAGCTTAAATAAAACCAGAACTAAGATAATCTTCTTTACATTGATCCACATTAATCAAATTTATTTCTGAGATGATCCCTAACTTCAGGTTAACTTGTTCCAGACTTCAGAGTCCCTGACTAAGGTTATCATAGACAAGTCTGATCATTAGGGCTGAGCTGATCGATCCAAATATTGATAATATCGATGCCAAGGCTAGTATTGGTATTGATCAATACTGTGGTGATGTAACTGATATTTTTCTTGCAAAGGACTTTGGGGGCAAAAAGCCAATAAGAGCCAGCCAATAGTAGGTTTTGCTTTTGTTTAGCTAAAAGTGTCTGGTAAATTTAAAAATAAAAGCCTATGTGCAGATTTGCACTTGCTGAACTATGCAAACATTGCATCATTACTTGGTCACGGGGTCTAAGTGTCTCTTTTTGGTCATGGATGATGAGATGTTTACCCTGGAAGTGGAGTATCACAAGATTCGGGTCCAACTTCCCAAACTGCTTTTGTAGGCGCTCCGTGTCCAACATGTTCCTAGCATGAATTGACCCACCACATAGTTTGTAACGAAACTGCGGCACAGTTGGAAAGCGACGCACAAGGACCCAGTGGAAAAGGGCCGCCAGATTTAAAATGTCCTTGTGGTGCAAAGGTGTGCGTGCTCTGAGAAACCTGAGGTGAAATTTGTCTAAGTTAAATTTTGGAACAGAAGTCTGACCCCTGGATTCAGACGTCTGTTGGAAGCTTGGAGAAAGAAAAAAAAAAAAAGTTGTTAAAAAAACTTAAGTGAAAGAGGTAAGAAGCTTTTAAAATAAATAATTTCAAGAACCTGACAACTGAAGACTGACTTCATGATCCAATCACAGAAACCAAAAAGACAAATGTAACTACAAATAAATATAACCAACTACCCTCCAAAAACTTCAGGTAAAATTTATTTATTATATCTGCAGTAGCCTGATAGTACTAATCACTCACTGGTTTTTCCTGTGACACACATTAAAAATGCCCTGTAGACAAACATTATAATACAGTTGAAGAAAACAGTGGCTGTTGCTCAGGGAAACGCTCCCATACTCATCTGCTTTAATGTTTTTACTTTGGGTTAGCATAATCAGGTTAGCGTAAGCTAAATAGTGTCTTTTGCACTCTTATAGATAAATACTGTCATGGCCTCAACTCTTCAAATTTTGAGATTAATATTGGAATTTATTACTAGAAAAAGATGACGGCCTCAATGACCTGTTCTGCTGCTTCAAATTGAGCACACAGAGAGGAGTTTTGGAAAATCCCCAAGTCATCAGGTGCTGGAACGTTCCAACGTGCAACAATGCTATCGAACTTGTGGGAGTGCAGACGCCTGCGTTTATTAAAAAACTGTTTTTTTGGATTCCTGTACAGTTACCGGCCTGCCTTGCCTTACATTATAGTCCCATTTCACTCTGAATAGTTTCTGAAAGTTATCTGGTAGAATTTTTTTTTGCTTTAAATATTACTTGTACAAATTAAAATGCCACCGTAATTTATTAATTTCAGCTATTTTGATTGTAGGAATAACACATTTGTCTCATCTCTACATCCAGCCCTAAGTATGTTCCATATTGATTGTGTGTTGGAAGCCTTATGTGTTTTCTTATTGTCTTTCATGTCTGTTATTTTCATTACTCCTCTTCTAAAGCACTGGGGTTTTTATCTGTGAAATGTGCTATATAAATTAAATTTCCTTCCTTCCTTCCTTCCTTCCTTCCTTCCTTCCTATCGTATTGCTTTATTTTGTAGCATAATAAATTAATATAGCCTATTTTAAAACTAAAATAAACCTCTGCACAATAGGTGAGATATGGAAGAACAAGAGAACAGCATGTGGAGAGCTTTATGATCCAAAATCTGTTTAGCTCTGTTTAGTACTGCAGTGCTCTTTGAGCCTTTTTTTGTATGTAATTGATGTGAAGTTTGCAATGCTATCCAGTCCTAAACCATCTAAGGGAACTTTACTTCTTATGTAACTTCTGTATGTAACCAAAATACATTATTTTTGTCTTACTCATGTTCAATGATAATTCATCAACAGTAAAATATAATTTAATTTTATATAATTCTATTGTGACATCTAGAATTATTCTTTATAAATCAATACCAGAGCAAAAAACTATTTGTATCATTTACAAATATGCCTTAAATTAAAATGTTAAATTAAATTAAAAGTGCTTTTTTCTTAAATCAACAGACATTCTCAGTATATACAGTTGATGATCTATCTTCAACTGAATTTGTTAATGCCAATGATTAAACCCAATGAGAGGGGTTTTTATTTATCTGTGAAATTATCCAGCAGATTGCTAAAGTAGAATTTTATAAAATTGTGGAAGCAGAGAGCCTTGCCTGTAATTTGTAAATTGGTGTTTGTTCCCAGATTTATCCTAAATGATAAATTACAGATGTATGTAAGTGGTTTGGATATAATCACCTTTTTAATTAGTGACTAAAATATATTAACACACTACTTTTCATGGCTCCTTCCTTAATCTTTAGCCTTTTTGTGGTTAATTGAGTGCTAACCATGCCTGAAACACACATCTAAAGAAGTGTACAACAATATCAATACAACCCTATAAACAATTTTAACGTGTGAAAATCTTAGCAAAGTCAGGGAGCAAGATTCTGTAAGCTAGCATAGCTTACCAGTGCACCACATGCCAGCAAGGCTACTGGGATTTACTTATAAACAGTTATATTTAATGTTCCAAAGCTGAGCCTTGTTCTTAAAGTCCCTTTAATCCACAAGGGTTCATATTCACTACAATTTGTGGGCTATTGAGCCCAGCTGACCAGTTATTTGATCGAAGCAGACACAATAGACATTTGACTGGCAGCTCTCATCAGAATGACAAGCCACCTGCTGCTTACCCACAACATTCTCCCCACTGCAAACATCCTCTGCTGGCCTGGACAGGATACTACACCCAATCCACTAATGTGGAAATACAGGATATTAATCCCACACTTTAGGCAATATTTCTGAGTAACCTAAAATAAACGTACAAAAACAATGTGACTACATTCTGTGTGGGTCACAATGTCATGATGAAGAGAGAGAAGGTAAGAAAAGCAAAAAAGAGGGGGCAAGAGATAATACAATAGGCAACTTGGTACTATTTTACTTGCCAGAGAGAGATCAGAGAAGAGGCAGGATGCAAGATGGACGTTGAATCAGCTGGCATTAGGGGGCGCCTCAGTAAGAAAATCTACCAAAGTTAAATTCAGCTTTATTTGTTTAGTGCAAATTCACAACAAAGTCATCTCAGGGCTGTGTACAGACAAAATCAAATCAAGCCAATTCATTGTGATACAGTTCAGTAATGCTTCTTTAATAACTGCTCTCCAGTGTTGCTTTTAACTCACTGTCATCATGATTTCACCACTGGCTGAAAGGGGCAACTTGCTATGTCATCTTCTGAGGGCTAAGCCTCCTTTGTCTTTAAATCCTAGATACGTCCCTGGGCAATGGTGCTATTATCCTATAATACTGCATCATACTTTTGTGTCAGATAACATTTGTATTTAAATTGAAACATATTTTAAATGACGGAGTTCAGCAGCTCCACTATGGATTAGGAGAGACACAGGAAAACAGAGAGGCTTGATTAAGAAAGAACAGAAGACAAGGGGATTCTTAGATGCAGGTGTATTTATAGTTGGAAAACGGGAGAGTCTTTATCTTTCTTTCTCTCTCTCTCTTTCAGACAGACACACACTCACACACTCTGCAGGTTATCCTAGTCCTGCTGTTTAATAATGCAACTGCTTTGAGATCTGAGGGACTCCTATTATATTAAATGTGTGTGAGTGGGAGGTAGAAAGCTTACACATGTATCCGTCTTTGGAGGACACAAACCCTTCATCTCCCTGCCTTGAAATCATCTTCACTTTTGTTATTGTGCATGATCTTTGTTTTTTTAACAGAATTTATACTATCCAAGTTCACAACCCTATCATGTCACTGTTTCTTCAACGCATTTGCTAGTAAGTGTTTGTGTTTTTCATGTTTATCGAGTCTGCACCTCTTCCTTAGTGTGTTATTAGAAAAGTGTTTTTGAAGGTTCTGTCTCCAAACTCATGAGGCCTCTTGTGCCCAATTAGTCAGCTTGTTTAAGGCGCCGCTGTCACAGTTTTTTTCACCCCCCTCTTGGCATCTCGCTTCTCCTTCATCACTGCATCCCACAGTCCCTTTATCTGTCCACCCTGCAGTCTCAGAGTTAGAAAGAAAAATTAAATGAATGTCAGTCATGTGGTGTCACAATAATTGTATGTTTCGGTCCCTGTGAGGACGTCCCTCAGGGTGCAGGTGTTCAGACTGTTGGATTTAAGATATCTGATTGTACAAAATATAGAACTGAGAATTTGTTGCACACATAAACACTTCTTTCTCTTTCCTTTTGCTCTGATATTTAATAGGATGACAGAAGGACAAAAACAGTGACTGATGGAGACAAGAGAAAGGTGAGAGAGTGAGAGGAGAGTCAGATTCTCTGCTTACCTTCTTAACAAGACAGTGGATCTGTCTCCCGGAGAGGGGAAGACACTGATAGCAGGCTGGGAACCTGCCAGCTGGTGAGGATGCAAGCACACACACAGAAACACACACACAAAGAAACAGACCTGCACCTCCTAGAGTCCTTCTATGACCTTGGCAGGCACAACAAACCGTAGAGCCCTTACAGGGACTCTCGTGCACAACCCTGTCTGTCGTCCTGAACACTGTTTCATGTTGTCACTGACCTCTTGTGAGTTCAGGATAAGCCTTTTTAAGACATAAACTTTTCCACATTAACCTTACAGCAGCTGACTGTCAGCTTCATGTCTGAAAAAGCTGAAAAAGTTGCTGCAGCAGTTTCACTTGGTTTGACCACGAAGCATTTCAGCACTAACAGACAGGAAAGCACAAGCAGGGCTAGATTAATTTGGTATAACATTTTTTTAACTTAATATAACTTCTTAATAAAACTTTAATATAAGTTATATAACCTCTAATGAGAATATGGATACAAATTGTTTCCCTGTCACAGTGAGGCTCTATCTTTACATACATGAGTATTTTGCGTTTTGCCTATTTTCCACATGCAAACAGAGTTTTGGGGCCCTGAAAACAAACAAAAAATACCTTGAAAGGTGAACATTTTCAGATTTTTCTGCTGTGGGGTTGATGTGTGGACAGGATAACTGACATTTTGGACTCAAAGGTTGTTTGTTTATTTGTTGATTTCATTGCAACAGTGCAGGTTAATAAACATCAGTATAAAAAATACTGGATTATAGCAACGCATGCTAATTTCCATTCATGGACTCAGGGCAGATCAGAACATAGAATAAAAACCACACTATATAAAGGAGCTAAAACAATAAAATACAAATAAAAATGCAACAAACACAATACAAGAATTAAAAATGAAGTTTGATGTTCCTTTTACTGACAGCAGAGCTTGTTCAAATGCAGTATGTCTATACGGTTCCACAAAGTCTCCACTCATTAAAAAATCTATCTAGAGGGGGCGGGGCTAGCCCATAGAGACCCGTGTAAAATAAACAAACTAATTTTAGGTTTTTAAAGTTGGGAATACTAAGCATATTTTTCTAGGATGTTACAATGATGAAATGTTAATGGTACACTGGCGTGTGTTACAACATTTAATGCATTAAATAGTTAAAAGTTGAATTATAATTGTAATCAAATCAAATTCTGGAGACAGTAAAGATTCTCAACTCTAATTTTGATTTACAGGGGCTGGTTCAAAAAAATTGAATCCGGATAAAAGTTATCTGGATTTGGGAATCCCATTTTTCAGGACGGAGGATCACATAATCCAGCTTACTTTTACCCCGGTTGTTCAAAGCAGCGTTGGATTGGATCACCCTGATCCAGAATCGGTTTTTCAGGATCACCAAATCCGGATGTCCAGCATGTAAATCAATGTGGGCTTCGGGCTACGTAGAGAACAGCAGGTAGAAGAGACGGTATGGGTCACTTTAAGTACTTTTCCCTTTGCGACAACACACAGGAAATCATGAACATCCACTTCTAATATAATTTTATGACTTTTCAATGGAGCCACAACAAATATAAAACCAATTCATTAACAACTACATTGTGATATTTCAGGAATGTCCTAAACAAAAAAGAGTGCAATGTCCCTTTCTGTGACAGTGCTAATGATGCACCTGAGCCTTGTGTGGAGGAACTGGCCCAAACTCTGGCATTCTAATGAGGGACAGACGGGACGTGTAGTGAGGGATGCAAGCGTTAGACATTATTTTTGACAGCTTCTTTTCTGATTATGCAGTGCTGACTGACAGGAAGATTGATTATTGTATGTGTGTTTGTTATAGAATTTGTTTGGGGGATTATTTCGTGGGGATGAGATGATGTTATGTTTTATTCTTGCTTTGCCAGGCTGAAAGGCTTAATGGTAGCTTATGAATATTTCAACCACCCATTATTACTGTACCGGTTAAATAAGTCCGGTGCAAAATACAATAAAAAGTTCTATTATTTGACCAACTGTTAGGTTGTACCGCATGTTCTTCCTGAAATCCACCTTGTAATCCTGCTCTCTGTTGGGATCAGGATAATCCTATTTCTTTTGGATCAAAGTTATCTGGCTCCTACTCAAAAGTTTTGAACAACCCAAACTGAGGGTTTTGTCTGGATAACAAGCAGGATTGGATTACATCATCCAAGCTGATTCCGGATTTCCCTTTTGAACAACCCATTTTCCAAGATTTGATTCTATCCGGTAACCGAAATCTGATCGGTTTACATTTGAACAACCGGTCCATATTATCTTTTCTTATCTTTTCTTTCTTATTAAACAGCTGCTATAGTCCAGACATTCCCACTCATGTTAAGGATGTATGGAATTTCTGTTGTTTTTCTTGTATTATCACCTACATTATAAAAGGTGTGCTTTTGACAGCTTCTGAAAAAATAATAGGAAAGTGTTAAAAGGAAGAATCCTATGGCACATTCCTAGTCGATTATCTCCTTAAACAAAAATAGTTTTGCATGTGTTTGTGTTTAAACTGCAGAACTAAACTGCTAATTTAAGCCTCATGGTTCTTGTTATACAAAGACATTATTGTAATTGCAGCCATATACGATTCTTCAGCTGGATTATTTCTTCCAGGTACATGTCATTAACATTCTTCAAACGGCTTCAAATACACTCTGTTGACTGAACGCAGACTACAGGAAGTGTGCATTTCTGTCAAGGAAGGAGAGACACGCTGAGTCTGTGTGTGTCTGTGCTGAGTTTTCTGCCAAACAGATGTTCATCAGCATTTCAGAGTGTTCCTGTGAAGCCATTAGACTACATTACCAAGAACACACTAATTACGTAGGTGCATGGGGAGTAGAGAGAAAGCAGACCATACACACACATGCGTGCACACACACACACGTACACACAGACTTACACTCATTCAGAAAAATTTTATCATCATCATAAACATACAGGGGTGAAGAACAAAACCATCCTAAAAACAAATAAAACTCACATTGAAAGCAACCAATGCAAATTTAAATTGCAGTGAAATATTTACCAACTATATCAATATGTGTGTATATATATATATATATATATATATATATATATATATATATATATATATATATATATATATATATATATGTGTGTGTGTATATATATATGTATATGTATGTGGTAATTCTCTCCTTAATGTTAACTTTTGGCCTCTTTCCTTGGGTTGAAGTGTGCCAATTAAAGTATCAACTACATTATTTACCTTATTATCAAGCAGCACAGTTACTTCTTCATCAGGATCAAGACTGAAAACTATCAATAGATTGGAAAAGGTCATGACTTTACAACACATCTGATTATAGGTCGTGCATCAGAGGATATTTCACTTGCAGTTTTTGCACATATTTTATAGATTTTATAACCTGAAGCCTGAACTGGACCAGACAATGTTGCCAGAGATATAATAGAAAATGTACTTTTACAGCAGGTGTGATGTGGAAAACAACTCATTAACAAGCCATGGCGAGACGTGAAGTGGCATAAAAGCTGTTTTAAAGCATTTATTTATTTTTCTTTCAGTTCTGAATACCCCTACAGGAACATCCAATGCATGTATTAAAAAACAAAAGCATTTTTTTTCTGTATTGTCTCCAATGATAAGCTTTTTTCACAGTCTTTTCTTTTAAGACATGGCTGGAAGCTGTTGCTGATAGTGTGGTGAGTTTTAAAAGATTGTTTTGGACCATACTTTTTGTGTTAAACTTTTTCAAAGTTAGACTTTTTATTAAAAAAGTGGTTTCCCAATGCTTAGAAAAAATTGTACATGGTAGGCTCTGCATTGGTTTTAGGGATTAATTTGACCTGTTCAGAAAGGCATAGAGAGAATTTGCATTACCACTTTTTAGGTACAAAACTATATTACCCTACAATGATTGTATTATTCTTATTTTAAGGTGTAGCATCTTCTGGTCTAAAGAGTCTTGCGATGGAATAAATTTAAAATGGGTCTAAAGTACAACTTGAATGGAACTGAACAGAGATTTTTTTGCTCAGGGTTTTGATAGTTCAACACTGAACTACCTGGCAAAGAACTGGATGAAGTAAGAAATTAAACTGTGAGAGATCCTACATGTGCACTGTCATTTATAATTTTTTTAAGACATTACTTATCCCAAATGGTGCTCTAGCGCCAATCAAACAAAGCCAGTACAGCAGCTTTACAGCTCAGAGGGTTCACCATTGTTTCACCAATTAGACACACCATACTATGGCAGCTGAGATGTACTCAGACCCTTCGGCTAGTAAATTATATATAAAGACATATTTTATCAAAGCGATTATATACCAACAATAACAGTTTTTAATGATATTTTAAAATTTTGTTATTGACCTTCGATTTGTTTGCATGCTGCATCTTTAAAACATAACTGTACATTAATGCCATAACTCATTTTACATAGCACAGTGCAGTGGCGGCTGGCCAGCAGGGGGCGCTGGGGCGCCGCCCTCACCTACAAAGAGTCCATATTCCTGGTTACTACACAATTAAAAAAAACAAACTGTTAGGAATAATTTCGGATGAAGATATGTGTAAAATAATGTATTTTTTTTTAGCTTTTTGTGCATGTTAAGCGCATTACACAGTGTTTCTTTTTAATGATTTTTCATTGAACAACACTTCCTGGTTGCGGGGGCGCCGGTCAAATGAATCCCTATTGTCAGCCTCAAACTTTTGACTAAAACGTCACTGGAGGCTGCGTTTTGATTGGTTCGTTAAAAATCTGCTTGGGGCGCAGCTCGGTGCGCCCCGGATACGCCCACTTTTCATCGTCAGCCAATTAGAATAGTTGAATTATGTTGCTTCAGTGTGTTTGGACAATGTCATGGTCAATTATATATGAGGCCTCATAATTATACACTCCTGTATTTTAAGCCAGTGTGACGTACATCCGTAGTAGCAGAGTGAGTTGGAGACGAGTCTGTAGTAGCGAATTAATTCTGTAAAATATTTACAAGAGCACCCATTTTCAAGATGTTCTCTCGAGGAGCAAAAGAGGATAAAGGAGCTCGGGGCTGACCAGCCTGATCTGCAAGTACAGCAACAAAGCGGCGACCGCGGAAGAGCTTATACCCGGGCTTTTTCCCGCTCTTACTCTGAAAAATGGAGTTGGCTTGCCGGTTGCGCCGTGAGTAACGCCTTTTTCTGCTTCCCTTGTCTGCTGTTTGAAAGTGTCGGCACCACCGAAACGTTGTGGACAAGCCATACACAGACTTCGTTTTTCTTTTCTTCCTAACTCTGTAACTGTATTGAAATTAAAGTGGCTAAGTTTTAAGTGTCAACTTTCCAAGAAAATTTGCGCCCCCCTAAAAAAAATTGTCATCAGCCGCCACTGGCACAGTGTGTGTATATTGCATTTTATTGAATAGTATCTACATAGTTTTTCTTCAGATCTTTTATACAATTCTTTTATATTCTTATTTGATTTGTTGTGACACTAAACAGTGAACTGTCTTAATTTCGTTCGGGATGATTTTAAGTATCTATCTACAGAGGGGAAAATAAGTATTTGATATCCTACTGATATCACAAGTTCTGTAATTTTCATTGTAGGTACACATCAACTGTGAAAGACAGAATCGAAAAAACGCCCAGAAAATCTGTTTTATTGCATGAGAGATGTATTTGATCACCTACCAACAAGCAAGAATTCTGCCTCTCACAGACCTGTTAGTTTGTCTTTACAGAGCCATCCCGTCCTCCACTCGTTTCCTGTATTAATTGCACCTGTTTGAACTCGTTACCTGTATAAAAGACACCTGTCCACACAATCAATCAGTAAGACTCCAATCTCTCCACCATGGGCAAGACCAAAGAGCTGTCTAATGACACCAGGGACAAAATTGTAGACCTGCACAAGGCTGGGATGGGCTACAGGACAAAAGTCAAGCAGCTTGGTGAGAACCCAACAACTGTTGGAGCAATTATAGATAATGGAAGAAACTCAAGATGACTGTTATTCTCTCTTGGACTGGGGCTCCCTGCAAGATCTCACCTCGTGGTGTATCAATGATCATGAGAGAGATGGGAGATCAGCCAGAACTACATGGCAGGACTTGGTCAATGACCTGAAAAAAGCTGGGACCACAGTCTCATAGGTTACCATGGTAACACACAATGATGTCATGGATTAAAAACTTGCTGTGTGCACTAGGTTCCCCAACTCATGCCAGCACATGTCCAGGCCTGTCTCAAGTTTGCATTTGGCCATCTGGATGATCCAGAAAATATAAATGTGGGATGCACAAGATCAGGGCAAAAAGAGGGAAACATGTAATGTTACTCCAAAGTAACATAAATTTTGGTGTCAGGCAGAAATGTGGTGACATTACTGGTTCTGTGGGGGCAAAATGAATAGGTAAGAAGGAGCAAAGTGGAGGCCAGGCATGAAGGGAACGAGCAGAACAGCATTCCTGCAGGCGACACTACATCATGCAATGACTGTTAAAAAACCTAACAGAGCAATGTCAGAAGGAGATTAATTTACAGAGCTTTCCGTGAATAATTTAGCATGTAGAAAGACTTTAAATAACATTCAATGCAGAACGTAAAGAATGTACTTTTAAAGAATATTTTTCAGTGCATGAAAGGCACCAAATTCTCATGATTCATATCCAAAAAACCCACTATGTTTTGTTCAGCTTTCACTATGAAAAATAATCCTTTAAGAGTTGGGATGAATGACTGGTAATCCACGGATCAAAGAACTGATGAACACGAGAAGCGCTCAACTTTGAGAATGTGCAGATGCATATCTAATAAGAGCTACAAAGGGGGAATAAAAAAGCTGCGGAATGATAATCAGACAACTATCACAAGAGAACAGGTATGACAGAATGACAAGTTATCAACGTTGTCGAAGTCAGTGGTAAGTGTGGACTGCACAGGAGGAGGGAAATTAGAAGGTGAGGGAGCATATGGTTTGGAGGATGCAACAGAAAATATCTGAACTTTTCTGGAGATTGTTCTTTCATACAGCAGATATGATACATTTTCATGTAGTGTGAATTCATGCATTTACAGAAGCAGCACAGCTAAGAGGTCAGTGTGGGGAGCACCTGGCCTTAAAGCAATGTTTTATTATTGATCAGGATTATTGTCCACAGAGATGACACATACACCCATTTACACCATCAGTTTAGGTGACTCTCTTATTGTTTCCCCAAGGGTAAGACCCCTGGGAATAAATTAACTCAAATTAAAACCAAATGCTGTTACATTTTGTGACGTGAGATTGCAGTAAAATAAAAATTAGAAAGCAGATTGTGTCTTTGGTTTGACAAGCTGTCCTTGGCCTTCAAGGTTTAGGTCCAAAATTTGGTCCCCAGCTGTGGCCTGTGATAGAAATGGACTCTTGAGCTTTAGTAGTGGCCAGTATCCAGCAGGACTGGAATTATGAGCGACAAAAGGGTTGCAATAGTCTGCTGCCCTTCTCTGTGATATACTGACTCAGAAGAAGAGGCAGATGTGGACTCCTTTATCCTTCATCTCCCCCTTCTTTTGCGCCTCCCTTTTATATTTGCTTTTCCTCCCTCCTCTTCCTCGCCTTCTTCAACTTTTCTGCCTGTTCTCATTCCTTCTCTTGCTTTCATGGACTGCTACAAACTCTGACTTCTGTTGTATTCCTTCCTTCTGAGCCAGCATCGGTCTATTTCAGCGATTCGCCTGTGGTTAGCAGCAGTATGGTTTTTATGATCACCCTCTGAGTACACACTGACCTTGGACATTATTCACTCACAATGGATGGAGCTGTCCACACCGGGGAGTGCTGCAATTGCTGTTGGCCACTGAGAGTGTGTCCCTGCATGAGGATGTGTGTGTATATGTGTGTGGGGTAGTGAGAGAGTGGGAGTCAGTAAGAGTGAGTGCACTAATTTAAAATGTGAGCATGGGAGACAGAATATAAACCAGAGAGAACATTGTTCCATTTCTGGTGGGATAACGACATAAAAAAGAGTGTGTAAGAGTGTGTGTGTCCTTTTAGGTTATGATAAAGGGTGTTACATTTAATCTACAGTGTAGATCTCAACAAGTTTTGTTTTTGCCATTAGTATCACAGTGATTCTAGACAGGAAGTATGCAGGATATATAAACCCAATTTCTAGAGAAGTTGGGAAGTTTGTTTCTTTTTTTTTTTTTAATTGATTAAATTATTTGTTAACTACAATGCACATGACAAACATGACAAGACAGAGTTTATGTGACAGAGAACGTAACAGACAACAGTGGAGTGATGTTTCAGTGTAAAAGCTGTGTGATGAGAGTGGGACTATCTGCAGTATGATTGGGAATTCATAAGTGTTCCGATACGACAGAACCTGATGCCAATCTGAATTTGGCCTTGTCTCAGTGAGATGGGCTGATTTTGGGCAAATAGGTGCGTTGTCACAGTGGTGAATTGAATCCAGTAAAAACGACACTTTCCCTTCATATTTATTTAGATTCAGATATTTTTTTAGCTTTATATTTTCATCATCGGTTGTTGCTAGTGCTATTTTAAAATCTGAATTTGGCCTTATCGGATGACACATTTCATATATCACAATTAACCACTCAGTCATCAAGTCTGACATTCTGGTCCGCACACCTTACCAGTAAAATGTAATGGGATTTATTAGTAGGCCACTCATATTGGTACTCAGTATCTGAAAGTACTCAAATGTAAGTACTTCATTCAATTAAAGAAATATGAACAAATTCAGAATTTAATGTCAGCAACACACTTAAAACAGTTTGGAGAAAAATAATAAAAACTTTCAGAATATACAACTAAAACCATTCTGTCACTTCCTACCATAATAGATCCATTGGTGGCCAATATTCAGTCTGGTGCTTGATTTATCAGTGTTCACACAGCTTGAAATGCATCATCTTCTTTGTGTTTGCCATTTTTCTTTTTGTTCTTGTCAAGAAAGATAAAACTCATTCTTGAGAAAGAACATCAGGTACAGCCAACCTGTCAACCAATCAGGATTCAAGCTGCTCACAGTGCCTCTGCACAGAAGCTACATGCACTGTTTGTTTGAGGACTGCCTGCAGACCTGTCTTGTAGTCTCAAGACAAATAATTTCCTATAATCCGTCACACTTTGCTGAGTCGAAGCTACTTGAATGAATGCAGAAGTCCAATCATAGACAGGTCATTAAGGAGTCATTAGCCATGTTTACAAGAACAAATATTTCTTTAATCTGATTGAAATCGAACTGGTCAGAGATTCCAACTGACACGCTGACATGTATGCTAGATAAAGTGATCTGATCAGTTTTGTGTTATTGGGGAGAATTATAGCCATTCATTTTATACTTTAGACATACACAATGAGTACTAATTTGAAAGATTTTCTCTGAACGACCTGTTGTTTGGCTAAGTTTGGTGTGGAAGAACTTGACTAGCTTGCACAGCACCCTGACCTTACCTCCAATCAACATCTTTGGATAAATTGGAATGGAAACTGCTTTCAGGCCTCATCATCTGACCTCAGTGCCTGGCCTCAGTAGGACCTTTGTGGCTTGATGGACCAAATTCTTGCTGTTAGGCTTCACAGCAGCTTGTCTGAGCAAACACATTTATATTTTGGAAGGACGTAAGGATTCAGTGTATTGTTTGTATAAACAAACACAAAAACAATTAAGCTTACTTACCTTCAGAAAAGCTGAAATAGTTTTAATTTAATTGTGAAATTATAGTAAGAAAGTCTATAGTACTGCCACATGTAACTGACCACCACTTTTCATTTTAAGTGAATCACCAGATGTGGAATTTGCCTCTTGTGTCAATGACTGAGGATGTAGTAGTCAATACTCTTGCACGTTGGGCTAAATTAATTGCATTATAAAGCTTCTCTCTTTCTTTGGATCCACTGACATGTGAAGTAATAGACACATTGTTCACATTGGTGCATGAGCACATGTGTAAGTCACCACATTCACACACATACCTGGCTTGTTATAACACCAATCAGTCAGCTGTCAGAGGCAGACAAGGTTTATGGCAGCTTTATGGGAGGTGAAGCAGCACTCGGTAGTCCATTTGGCTGCCCATATAAATGACTCATCTTTGTGTGTGTGCATGTGTGTGTGCCATGCTGAGTGACTATATAGCTCACCACTGGGCATTTGTGCAAACAAAATATTTTTCACATAGCCATGCACAGCTCTGTGTTTGTCAGAGTGTGTATTCATGTGTGTGTGGAAGTTCCAAGTTACAGCTGCATGTTGTGAGGGCGCATAACTGTCTGTTCTGTTGGGAAGCGGAGTAGATGAAGTGAACTGTGAGTCTGTCTCTGCACCATTTAAGGTGCAAGATACCAAGTAAGACTTTAGAGCGACAAAGAGCAGGGCAGATAGGAGGGGGGAGAAAGAGGTGTTGGATTGAGATAAGAATGAAAAGAGAAGAAAAATGAAAGTAGAATGAAACAAACTTTTTGAATGTAGCTCATACATGTTTAACGATATTTTGTTTTTGTTTTTTGTTTTTTACCTTAAAGTTGCAACATAGTGAAAAATATTATCTTTCTCTCATCTGGTCAAGCTCTTCATCTTGATCAGCCCTCTCCTCTGAAATGGCCAGAGCCTCAAACCAGCACTTGAAAGGGCGTTGCAGGCATGGAAGTATCAGATGGCCAAAATATTGCAATATATAACAAAATGAAAGTGCCCTTCATTGTGTTTTGAAGCTACTGCTGCGTGCCACTGCTTTTCCAACATCTTTCTTTGTGTTGTTTTACTTGACAGCAACAACCAACACAAACATCCATCAGCCCACTCATAAATTTATTGCAGCAATCTGTTTTTGTTTACAGTTTTGGTCTTTCTCTGTACTTGGTTGCCATTAAAAGAGCAAGAACATTTTTTCCCAGACTCTCTGCAGCTGGAGAACCATCATCCTTCTCAGTCTACTACCAGGAAATACTGTAGATGTGGATTAATTGCAGGGAGTTGAGAAACTTTTTTATGAAAGAAGAAAAATGCTTCTGACACTATCTTTATAATACACTGAAATTTCTGTTGACATTAAAACTTTTCCATTTAAAATTTCAGAAGCTCCAATAAAAGCATTAGGCAGATGGTAAACACACCAAGTCAGAACCAAACAGGGACTAATCCTTGACAAAGACTATGAGACACAGAAGCTTTACCTCACAGTCTGGAGTTGGTGTTATATAGAGAAACACACAAACATGGATAAGCTACCAGCTCAACGAAGGCAGCTGGACTTGTTTAAGTTTCTGGAAGGATTGCTCATTTCTAACTGGTTGGAGTTGTAGAGGTCACATACGTTCAACCAACTATTGTCCACCCAGACATCAAGTGACTTTATTAACTTTGAGTATAACAAGGAGTAGGTATTATGCAACGACTTAATATAAAAGATGGATGTGTGTTCTGCATTCTTTCTTCTGGCTGGGAGAGGACGACTCTCCTGGTTGCAAACTGAAGTTTACGAGATTTCTCACAGGATTCATTACAATCATTGACACCTTCGGTTTGACTTTATGGTCTGTTTTTGGCTTCACACATTCTCTATGATTGTTTAAAAAAAAAAAACAAAAAAAAAAACAACCAACTGGCAATATGATGTATTGTAAAAAATAAACTAAATGTTTTCTTTTTATTTAAATATCACCTTTTTTATTTATTCATCTTTTTTTTAATAAAAAAAAAATATATTTTTAAAATAATTTCTTCAAGAGAGAAAACAGAAATGAACAAACTAAGAATAAGTTCTCTTGGTATTGTTTTACTTATTTATTCTATCACTTTATGTCTGTCCTATTTGTCCCAGAGGCTTTTATAATTGACTTTCCTGTATGATCCAAATTAGGGTGCCAAATATTTAGAAGAGTATTGTGTTGTGTTTTTAGACTGAAGTAAAACGATACATCTGTACTGATCGTGTCTCAAGAAGAAATAAGAAATCCTATTTTAAAATTGCTGGGGGGTATACATAGTTATGAGATGTCCTTTTCTATCAAATTAAATATCAAACACGAGGACCTCCAGAATAAAATCCTCTCATACTGGACACACAATGAAATTTTCAATAAGGGAAAGTGTAAAATATTAACATTGGTCTACAGAAAAAAAAAATATTTACGAGCCTTATGATAAAGAGATAAAAACCTGTGCATTACTTTTGTTTCGCATGTTCATGTTTACAATGTGATGGCATCAACAGCTGCCAGTTTTGACTAGGACAACAAATGCCTTACTGGGAAGGGGTTTGGGGTGGTGGATGGCCTTAAGTCATCAAATGCCAAATGAGAAATGGCTGAGAAAGCTTTTTCTTAGTTTGTTCACTATACTGTATTTACTGTTCTACGTCATTCCTACTTGCTACTTAATGGATATGTTTAGGAGTTAAAAAAAAAAATAGCTACTTGGTCAAAGACGCCAAAGTTTTATACTCATTGGTCATAGTTACCATCACATAATGTGTCACTTTATGCCAGTAAACATCAATCTAAACCTAGAACCTTGTCTCATAATTTTAAGGCCTATGGTATGTTGTGAACATTCTATGTATATACGATACATAGAATGTTGTGTCAAAAACCCTTCTGTTGGGATACTACTCTTGCTGATCCAACGACAAAGGGTGGAGCTTTACATGTTATATATGTTGAACAGAACAACTTTCTGTGCGACTCTGCACTCTGCAAAGAAACAGCAGCTTGGTGTTTATATATACTGGGGATTTTTTGTTGTTTAAAGGTACATGCAAAGAAGAAAAAAGAACCAAAAAAAAACACACAAACTGCTTGATGTCCACTATTCTCTTTTTTTTTGTGCCGTGTTCTTCTTTGTTATAATTCAAGATAGGTGTCAACATCACACTATTGCATAGCTGATGCATCTGTTGCTGTCTGGTTGATACACTACCTACCAAGTAAAGATACAGCTAGCTGTGGAAATGCAATAAAGATCAGGGTTTACTAAACCAAACCGTCCTTTTTCCAACCCTGGAAACAGGGCCTAAGAAACCTAAATCTCTTGTAAACTTCAATGACTTTTTCCATCTAAATCCCTCAAGATTAAGTTGTTGATCACATCCAACTAAGGCTTTAGTACTGTGAGGTGTAATTAAGATTAGCTTCCTAACAGCTTGATAGTGAAATCTTTAGAAAACATAATCTACCATTGACAAACATATTGCAAGTGAAAAGTAAAATCCTCAGTTTGTGCTTCTCTGCCGTGCAAATAAAGGAGCTCCTTTTCATCTGTCAAAATAGGCAAAGCAGATACAAATAGGATAGACCCTGTTTGAAGCCCACCCCCCACAGATCTGTATTTGCATATGGTGGGTGTCAGGTGGCAGGGACTGCAATATAAATACAAGAAGAAACAGGAATATTTGGTAAAATATGAGTTCTGGGCTCTGTGATACTGCAAACTTTGGTATCAATCCTATACTAAGTTAATTCAGGTCAAGTATTGCTGATACCGATACCAAAACCAATACCAAAACTGATACCGATACTGATACTGATGCAGATACTTTTTGCTTGAAATTTCTCAGTCATTTAATAAGTTTCCTTCTTTGATCATGTGGTAGGAAAGGCTTCCACCCTTTACTCTTCCTCCAATTTGCACCCATCAGGTATTACTCATCAGGGGTAATTGTAGGGTGGAGCAGACAGCTTTATAGCTTGTTTGGTGTCTGATTCTCAGCATGTGGCTTCTTCCTTTCTGTGGCGTACTGGTAGTTGGTGTGGCTGGTCCTGCGAGGTGACTCTGATCGCTGGTTAACTGTAAGTGTCACCTGTGTTCAGCAGAGGTTTCCTGTTCCTTGGTTATTACAACCGCTTCATTTTGTCTGCAGTGTGGCAGTTTGCTAGCCGTGGTTGGGGCAGCCTGCATTGGTTCTGCCTTTGTCAGGTGGACCGGCTTGCTCCCTCTCTCTCAGCTGCTGCAGAACTTGGCGTCAGACCAAACTGCCTTCCCCATCAACCAGGAGTTTGGTGTCTAGTTGCGGTTCCCTTCCTCTTTCGGGTAGGTGAGGCTTCACTCACTGGTAGCTGCTCTTTTTTATGTCTTGAGTTTCTAGGCAACCCTATCTATTGTCCTGGTGCATGTAAGAACCTGTGGGTCCTTTTATATTTACTCGGGTGAAATTCCCCAGTTGGCGTTGTCGTCTCACCCTCTCGCCTTTTTTTTTTCAAAGAATACATTTTTATTAACAAACTAAATTTAAGCTTTTTGGTTTGTAAATATTATAAAATAACATCAACAATGCAACAAAATCATAAAATAACTCTTATTCCCTTTTATCACACACAATTGTTTGAGAAAAGTCAACAGTGCAAATGAGCTAAACAAATGCAAAACCTACTATTGGTTTGAGGTATCTCATTCATTATAGACGTTATTTGGCTTTTTGACCCCAAAGCACCCTTTAAGAAAAACACTGATCATCACTTTGGTATCAAACGATACTTTGGTATTAATGCTATCGAAATTTAGATCACAGTCCTAGTAAGGGGCTCTCAGGATATTGTAGTAAGCGTAGAGAAGCAAAAGTTATTCAAGAAAACTGAAAATTCTGATTACTCCTTGTAATAACTGCTCAAGTGGATGACACAATATATTTGCACATGGACAGTATTGCTTTAATAGGTTTCTTAATTAAAACTGCAGACATCCTTCAGGCTTCTGCTAGCTTGGAGTTGTATTTATCTTTTTAAGACCATTTATAAAAGAACAAAGACTAAATTATCTACCAGACGTTATGTCATGTTTTCTGTAAGTTCTGAACACGCTCCCAACAGTGGTTTACACTTTGTTAGCAGCTACTCCTGTCAACTGATCTGTGATTTTGCTGGCCAATTAGAAGTGGAGAGCAGTGTGTAAGAGCAGCCGGGCCCAAACCAAAGCTGACCCCAGGAGAGGAGAAAAACAGGAGAAACATACTGGCCTGCTGTTTGAGCTGCCAGAACAAATGAGTCACGTTGATTGGTCAGACAACCAGGTAGCAGAATGAAATTACAGGCTGCACTGGTTGCTTTTTGCCAAACATCATGGGAGCTGATAGACAGAGTGATATGAAAAGAGAGAAAAAATACAGAGATGAACCCCCCTGCAGAGGCTTTGATGAGGTAGAAAGAAAGGCATTTTTTTGTCCTTCTTTACCTTTTGGCCTCTTAAATGTTTCCTCAAGGGGCTCCAGATTGCCCGAGTTAAGTAAAGACCAAAGAGAATTGTGGCACTTTTCAATCAAGAAAAGAAACTTTCTTAAAAAAAAAAAACTTACATCTTTATACCTTTTTTTTATTGAATCCTCAGATGTGTACTTATTTAGCTGTGTGCTCATGTGTAATTTAAGATACCTGCCTGTTCAGAACCACTGATAGTCAAGGCAAGACACTCTTCAAAGTTTGATTGCTCGGCGAGTACATGCTGATTTGTAATAGTGCCAGCATTATAACAGTCCTTAGGGTGAATTCTGCTGAATTAGCTATGATCCATTCCTCTCCCCTGTAGTTGTGGAGATTCAAATCTGAAAAAGATGTTGAATGGAGAAAAATGTCAATTGGGAACAATTTTTGGCATTTTCTTCATAAAGGGTTTAACCAGCTGCAGCCCGGTGAAGCTTTTTCTGTCTCCTTTTGGCTGTAGAAGTTAAGCAAGGTTAGGTTCCAGGCTTTTAAAATGTCTGTGATCTGTGTCTGTGTGTGACATATTTGTCGCATACAGTTTCTGAGACGTTTTGCTTTATGGTATAAACTTTGCTCAAAATCCTGTCGAACACAATCTGATACCTGTCTTCTGTCCCCTAATAGACACCCAGAAGCAGAAAACTATATTATAATATTTTTAATGTACCACATGGTAATAAATGGTAGCCCCCCCCCCCAAAAAAAATAAACTTTTGTTACATTTTGTTAAAGGGCCAAATAAAGACCTCATATTTTTTTAAAAAATGGACTTTTCTCACAATTTTTTTCATGGGTTGGGCCTTAACAGGTTAAATATACCCATAATCTATGATTCAGTAAATACAAGTTTAATATAGCTTTACTGAAAAAGGCTTACGGGAATCCTTTTTCAGCAAAGGTATACATTCACATATGGAATCATTACCTATACATGTAACATTTTTTATTGCCACAGTGCATCATAATTACTGGATTCAGATTTTATTGCCATAGAGTTCAATCTGCACAAGCCATTTTGTAAGGTGTGCTGTATCATGTTGGACTTCCTGTTATCTTCATAACTGCCTTAATTCTTCATGGTATGGATTTAACAAGGTATTAAACATTCCTCAGAGATGTTGCTCCATATTGACATGGTAGCATCACACAGTTGCTGTACATCCATGATGAGAATCAGAGGGTAAGTCACCAGTGTGACCAGTAACAGCTGAAGTTCCTCAGCCACATTACTGGCACCACCCTGCATCCAGACATAGTTCTTGTGCCTGAGAGAACCAAGCAGGCCATTGTCCCTTGGAAAGACTGCCTGGCAGAAGCCTTTGAGAGGAAGCTCTTTAAGTACATGGGATTGGTCAGTGACTGTCAGTAAGCTGAATGGAGAGCGAGGTGGCTCCCAGGGAGGTGGGATGCAGGGCATCAAGTAAGACAAGAAGAGGAGAGCCATTTGCAATACCACCGAAGTGGCAGAAAGGGCTTCAAGATGTCTATGGCTTAAGTGAGGAGATCTTTGGAGACAGGCTGAGGTCTGATCAGCCTTGGCTGGGTCACTTGGATGAGGATATATGATGCTGAAAGACACGAAACACCCAGCGATACTTAAGATGTGTCCAGAGGCATCAGGAGAAGTATTTTCAAAGTCCCGTTCCACTACATTCCAAAGGTGCTCTATTGGATTGAGATCTGGTGACTTTGGAGGTCACAGGAGTCCAGTGAACTCATTGTGTTCAAGAAAGCAGTTACAGATGATCTGAGCTTTGTGACATGGTGCATTATCTTGCTGGAAGTAGCCATCAGAGAATACTACACTGTGGTCATAAAGAGATGGACATGGTCAGCAACAATACTCAGGTAGGCTGTGGCGGTTAAACCAGGCCATGCTGGTACTAGGAGCCCAAAGTGTGCCAAGAAAATGGTCCCGATGTGATCTTCTGCTGCTGAAGCCCATCTGCTTCAAGGTTCAGCTTGTGTGTTCAGAGATGATTTTCTGCATTACTTTGTGGTTATTTGTATTACAGTTGCCTTTCTATCATTTTCAACCAGTCTGCCCATTCATCCCTGACCTTTAACATCAACAAGACATTTTGGTCCAAACAGCTGCTGCTCACTGGATACGTTCTTCTGACCATCCTCTGTAAATCCCTGGAGATGGTTGTGTGTGAAAATCAGTTTCTGAAATGCTCAGCCCAGCCCATCTGGCACTAACAACCATGTCATGTTCAAAGTCACTTAAATCCTCTTTCTTCCCCAGTCTGATGCTAAGTTTGAACTTGACCACGTCTACATGACTAATCATTGGTTTGCTACCATGTGATTGGCTGATTAGATATTTGTGTTAACAAGCATTTGAACACATGAATTTGATGAAGTGGCCGATGAGTGTAGATTATTTTATATCACTGTGTATGGCTATACTGTTAAAAAGACTCAACCACACCAGTGTTTTACTGCAGCTTGTTCTAATTTAAAGTCAAAGTTATTTCATGTCAAGTAAATTTGTATAAGTAACACATAATTTTTTGTTGTTTTGTGCTATGTACTGTTAACAGACAACACTCTGCCCTGTATTTTATCCTGACCCTAATCATTTGACATGTGATTTTTTTTGACAATTTATGAAAAAGAACCCATCTGGCTTATTTTGGTTTAGTATGACTACCAAAAGACAGTGTTTATTATTCCATTGCTGTTTCAAGTTTTGATAATTTCAATAGTTATTATACTATTAACTTTCATCTATTTGTTTAAAAAAATTATTCATATTATTACTGTCCAAAAGAACAGATAAAATCCAATTAAACTTTTTTTCTTGCTTTTCTCTTTGAGTGAACCTTCAAGGGTTAAGGACATAAAATGACAGGTTAAAAGCTTAAAATACACATAAATGATATATGAAATGTGCAAAACAATACTGCAGTACACCTGCCATGTCAGATGGTTTGTTTTACATAACCAGGTAGAAAGAAATCTGTAGGAACTGCTTTGAAAAGGGAGGAACTTAAAAAAAAGATAAACCTTTTAAAGTCATGAGCAAATTTCAACCAATCTGTTGAGAAGCTGGAAGAAGTCTGTGAAACGAGGCTGCCGTTGTTAACACATAAGCTATCAATGATGACTGGACCAAACTTTTATGTCTCTGTCACAAATTGATACTTCAGACCTTCATAAGATGGATTATCTCATCATGACAAATTACAAATTTCACAAGAATCCAGTGAATTCAAAGGTATTAAACAAAGAATTAGAAAAGCTTTTTGGCTCCAGTCCCCTTAAATTCTAACCATGTGTTATCCTGGTTAAGAAGTTATCTGTGAGTCAAATGATAACAAAAGCAACAAAATAGCAGACATGAAACTGTACTGGAAGGTCTGAATTACTTTCAACTCTATTGGGGTCCTGCAAGCTAGTTTTTAGCTTACTCCTGCTTTCCCTTTCATATCAGGTCAAATCTAAAGAAAACAATTTTATAGTCCACATGTCAGATTGTTCCTCCTTTATAGCAACAAAGAGCTGCAACAGGTACATTTGCATCTGCAAATCTGTGAGTAGGGCCACCACTGAGCACACACAGATTACAGTACAGATACAGATAACAAAAAAAATAAATAAAATAAAACAAAACAAAACAAAACACACAAAAAAACACAAGTTTGTATTGATTATTTTTACTTTGGTACAGAAAAAAACCCATGAAGAATAGATTAATAGAATTTAAATTGTTTTATTTGTGGAGATTTTTGTAAAAAAAAAAAAAAAAAAAAAATTGTATCTTGAGACCACAGCTGCTCACCTTTTCTCTTCTTCATTCATCCATCACGAAATCTCCTCCATTTTCTCCTCATCTGCGTATTTGCCTCTCTCCTTTTCTCAGTAAACAGTCTTACCTTTTTTTCATTTATTCTTTTGCTCGTTTATCACATTCATTTATTCACATGGATCCATCATCCCTGGCAGGCTCAGAGGAGCTCAGCTGGGGAGGAGCAGCAGCCATTTTCCCCAACGAGCCATCGCCATGCCAACAGTGAGGTAATTTAACCCATCTTTGAGGATGCCGCTGCTCAAGCTCCACCTGGGTCAAGTGGGTGTGTGTTTGTTTGTGTGTGTGTGTGTGTGTGTGTGAATTATTTCACCCTGAAAGAGATAATTGTAATTTAACAAATATTAACATCTGCTCATACACAGAGGCCAGGTCACACTTTATTTCTGATAGAGATTTGTATGTGTGTGTGTGTGTGTGTGTTGTCTAATATTTAGATTAGGAATTACGAAGAAGACTGAGCAGCCGGTGTGTGTGTTGGGTGGGTTTGTGCGGGGGTTGGGGAGGGGATTGTTCTGTGAAATATTAATTCAGTGCATCCATCCCTTACAAAAATGGCTGCTTGGATTCAGCCAGCAGCCTGTCGAGCCTCCAGCACTGAACTGAGGTTTGTTTTTTAGCTCCTCTGAAGTCATTTCTGACCCCCAAAAAATCAAATCTGATATCACGTGGATTTAGGTTAATTGTACATTTATGTTTTCAGCAAAAAATAAATAAATAATAAATAAATAAATAAACAAATGCATAGAAACTTGCATATTCTCTAATGCACATGTCTGGTCATGAAGGGGTTTGTGTAGATTTTTTTGATGATGCACTCTGTTGGTGACATAAACAGCCCTATAAGGTCAGCTTTGCTGTGCTGAAGGAGGTGCAGAGCCAGATAACTTGTGATGTTGTTGAAGATGTCAAGGTGCTCTGTTATACTGCTATAGAGGTAATGATTGTAAAAATGATGGTAAAAGATAGAAAACCCTTCTGAAATCGTTAAAGCTGTACAATCAACTGTACCAACAGATTCGACTAGAAGTTGGTGCTGTGCTTAGGTATACATTTATTCTGAGCAATATTTTAAGAAAGCATAGATTCTTGGATCCTTTTGTTTCAATGTAGTTCCTCAGATCAAGACAGTATTAATCGCACAATGAGTAAAAATGCTTTTTGCTCCGTTGGGCCTGTTTTTTTTTTTTTTTTTTTTTTTTACTTCATTTACACACCTGTCGGACTGCAGGCTGTGTCCTTTCTGTTTTAAGCATGCTTGTGCAACCTCTTATAAAGAAAATGAACTGAAATTTATGAGCTCTTTCTAACTTTCTAACATTTTAAAACTTTTAAAATGGCCTGTATTGGTAAAATGTATTAGTATAAGCTCACCTGGAGTTTAATGAGATAGTAGAAATGTTTCAGTCTGGTTTTAAATGATGTAACAGTACTGAAACAGCACTTTTAAGAGTTTTCAACAACTTTGTTTTAGCTGTTGGTTTTGGATGCTCTGCTGTCCTGGTGCTTTTAGACGAGTGTTTTTCAATCTTGGTCCTCAGGACTCACCGTCCTGCATGTTTTAGATGTTTTTTAAACATGTTTTCTGACTGAAGCATTGGAGGCTTACATGTGTAAGCGGACCAGGGGTCGCTTTTTGATTCTCATCTGAGTTTGTTTGCACATTTACACCTCCCCAAATGAACCAGACTCTCCAAGCAAACAACGCCACCCACAGCAGCTAAAGTACTTTCACATGGTGCTTTTACCCTCTCTGTTATGTGCACTTTTGGGTTCCTCAACATTGTGTTATTAATTAATAGTTAAAGAATCAATTTACTATTATTATTTTACATTTGAACAGTGATTCTAAATTGCCTACATTCTAGGAAGGACCAAATTTTAGATTCATCCAATTTTCTCTTCTGGTGTCTGCATTTAAAATGCAGGGATTTCTCACCAATGCTTTGCAGATGATGTACAGATTTATTTCCCTTTAAAATCTAACGGTGATACTATAAGTCAGGGGTGCCCAAGTCTGGTCTTCGAGATCCATTATCCTGCAACTTTTAGATGCATCCCTTCTACAACACACCTGAATCAAATGGCTGAATCTCCCGTCCGCATGTCATTTTCGCTCTGCGGAGGCCTGGTAACGAACCATTTGTTTGATTCAGGTGCATTGGAGAAGGGTTGCATCTAAAAGTTGCAGGATAATAGATCTTGAAGACCAGACTTGGGCGCCCCTGCTGTAAGTAAACTGCTTAGTTGTGTAAAAGATTTAAAAGCTTGAAAAATATTAAACTTTCTAAAGCTAAAGGAAAAGAAAAATCTAAATTGGTGGGCTAAAAATCTTTCATTACTGATAACTCACACCGAGCTGCTGTTCTAGTTTAAAAGTTTTTATTTTTGTTTTGTTTTTTGTTTTTTTATCTAAGGCTGTCTGGAAAAGCCAAGCCCCATAACTGCCTAGGAAGGAAAGAGAAAGTCATCCATTTGCTTGTTAGTCATGGTTGGACTATTGCAGCTTACATTATTATGGTTTAGATCAGTCATGTCTTTTTCACTTGAAGCTCACTCAGAACGGAGCTGCTTGTATATTGACTGGGAGGACACAACATGCTCACATCAGTAACTTTACTGCAATTTCATACATGCATTCCTCCTCCAGACACCCCAAAGTTTCCTCTTTGAGCTCAAACACACCTGATAACATCTCATCTCACCAGCATCATAGAGCATCACTGCAAGCTGTCAGTAGTTTCTTTAATCTATGATTAATCAGTTTTATTAATTTAATCTGTATTTAATTACTGCTAAACAAATTATTAGGTTATAAATTAACAATTTATAGAAATGACCAAATCTTTGTTTTATTTTGACAACATAAATGTCTCAGAGCAAAGCAATACTTTAGGTGAGAGAAAGAAAATCAAATGAAATTATATTTTAAATAAAGACACAAAATAAACATAAATCCTAAATATTGATAATTTCCTTTAAAATAAAATGGTAGGTTGGTATGCCTAGTAGAAAAACTGCCTGTTAATGACTAAGACATGGATTAGTAATGATGTTAAGATGGAATAAATATTAATGTGTTCCATGTTGGCTTAAGTTATTTGATTTATACACACACCAGCTCAATAATAAACCATTTCTGCGGGTCACATTTACTTTATTTGATTTTTCTTAAATAAATATAATTAAATGTAGTGGATGGCAGCTTTTTATTTACAACATGTTTGGGTGTATAGAAGTTTAGTTGCACTTCAGTTTCATCTACAAGAAATTGCAGGTGTTTACATAGTTCACACAGTTTTTTCTTTCATTTTATGTTCAATTTAGCAAAGAAGTTCTGCCTGCAAATGTTGGACCACAGCAAAACATGAAATACTGGGCTGCTATCTGCTAAATGAAAGTGGATTTTTGCATGCTGATTCCACATTTTGTCCTCATTATAAATCCAGGACTGTCGTATCACAGGTCTGGATGCTTGTTCTTTCTATGAGTTTGCTTCAAAAAGTCTTGTTAAGCTTGAGGGTACTGAGCGCGTCAGTGTTTGTCTCCACCCATCGCTGTTATGGTGAAGACAGGCTTGCATAAATTCTCTGGTCTCTGAAGTGAGCCAAAATTCAGCTGACAGTAAAGCTGAGTGTATATAGAAAGTCAACCGGTGTTTATGTTTTTACCTGAGATAAAATATCTAGATAAAAGAGAGGGACTTTATATTTGTCTGCTCTCCTGCTGTGTGAAGTTGTGTGTCCAGGTGTCTTTTTCTATATGTACTGTTGCATGTGAGACTTTGATACAAAGGGGCAGCGTGTTGTTTGGGAGCAAACTTTTATCTAAAGATAACATGATGATCACTGGTTGAGATTCTCCATGAGCCTTTTTACGTAGCTGTAATAATGAGCTGGGAGGCTGCTACCTCCTAAATTTTATTCTGTTGGAAATCTTGCACTGGTTTGTTGTTTTATTATTAAACCACATCAGCCCAAACACACAACTACACATGGATATGCTACCGTTTATAAACACTAGCTCATATTTGGGGATTCCTGGTATAACACGAATAACATAAAATAATTAGTTAATTATTCATGTTGCATTAAGCTGACAGGTGGATATTTTAAAACTTTGGCTGCTTGGCTGTAACAGTCTGTCCACATATACTGTCCACATCTGTCCCTGTCCACGTAAACTGTCCACATCTGTCCCTGTCTACATATACTGTCCACATCTGTCCCTGTCCACGTAAACTGTCCACATCTGTCCCTGTCTACATATACTGTCCACATCTGTCCCTGTCCAGATAAACTGTCCACATCTGTCCCTGTCCACATATACTGTCCACATCTGTCCCTGCCCACATAAACTGTCCACATCTGTCCCTGTCCACATAAACTGTCCACATCTATCCCTGTCCACATCTGTCCCTGTCCAGATAAACTGTCCACATCTGTCCCTGTCCACATATACTGTCCACATCTATCCCTGCCCACATAAACCGTCCACATCTGTCCCTGTCCACATAAACTGTCCACATCTATCCCTGTCCACATCTGTCCCTGTCCAGATAAACTGTCCACATCTGTCCCTGTACAGATAAACTGTCCACATCTGTCCCTGTCCAGATAAACTGTCCACATCTGTCCCTGTCCACATATACTGTCCACATCTGTCCCTGCCCACATAAACTGTCCACATCTATCCCTGTCCACATCTGTCCCTGTCCAGATAAACTGTCCACATCTGTCCCTGTCCACATAAACTGTCCACATCTGTCCCTGTCCAGATAAACTGTCCACATCTGTCCCTGTACAGATAAACTGTCCACATCTGTCCCTGTCCAGATAAACTGTCCACATCTGTCCCTGTCCAGATAAACTGTCCACATCTGTCCCTGTCCAACACACAGGTAGCTGCACAGCTATGAGATTAAAGAACATTTCATTAGTCCAGGTTAAAGGCTGATGAGGGAACATTTTAACTTAATCAGTGTGTCAGTGTGTTAATCTGGACGTAAATAATGTGGCTGAAGCATTTTATGCTTGTTGGGTAAATGTTGATGTCTGAGGTTTTAGTTAAAACTCCATATGGAGTGTGTGTGGATGTGTTTCTGTTCCCATGTTAATGAAATGGCTTATTTTCCTGCATGAAATATTTGGTGGGTCTTGCTGAGCCAAACATATCTCCACAGATGGGCTGCTGCATGATAAAGTCTGGGAACCCCTCCTAAAGTTGGACAGTGTCTTATCTAAGTTGAGATGACAAGGTTTTCAAAATCCTGCTGAGTCATCAGTCCTGTAATCCTCGATATGTTCTTTAAGTGGTAAAAGGCTGACTTCACAACTGTCTTAATATAACTGCTACTATTCAGGTCTGAGTCCAGGACTTCTCCCAGATTTCTGGCTTTGTTGTTAGTTTTGAACTTTTCTGTTTGAAGCTGATTACTGACATTTAATCTAGGTGGGCGATAATCCAAAGCTGTTTCTGTAGCACAGGAGACCATTCTTTGTAAAACAAAAGAGATAATCCCATCCCATAATTTCATAAATTTCCTCTGTGACAGATAACATTGAACATTTGCTCAGTAATGACTAGAGTTCAACAGAGGCAACAAAATATGAGAAAACAAACAAACAAACTAACAAAAAAAAAACAAAACAAAACAGAAAACAAACAACAAACAAACAAACAAACAAAAAAACACTTCTGTGGGAGAAAAGTAAGAACGTCTTGTCTCTACTGACAGGACACAGACTTCATCTACTTTGGATTTTTTTTTCTTATGAGTCCTAATTTTAGATTTTAGCAGTCTACTTCACCAAGCATGAAAATATACAAGGAAGTATAAGTGCATCATTTTCTGTGTTACTGAACCATACATGAATGTGACTGATTTACTAAATTTGAAAGGTTTTTTTCAGCTTTTTTACTCTAATCTGTTGAAAGCTTGTCACTCAGTCACAGTTTCATTTAACATTTTTATAATTTTATTCATATCCATTCAGAGATCAGGTTAGAATCACCTTCACTTGCACGTATTAGCAGCCATTCCAAGGATGATCTTAAAAAGATAATACTACATAAATAAATGTCAGCAGGCTTGTTTGCTACCAGTAATGATGCAAATTATTTAGAAAATAAAAAACAAATGAAAATCTAAACTTATCAAGAAGCGTTTTTGTTTTGATGTCTGATCATAAAACAAAGTACTGGAAAAACCTGAATATACAAAGCAGAAAAAAGCAGAAAAACAATAGAAATTGTGTAGCAACAATTATACTTAATACTGGGCACCTAATGTTAAATAAACTGTTTCAGTTGGGATTTACTGGACAGTATCTGAAGTGAACAACAAAAACAACAAGATATGTTGAACCATCACTTTCAGACACTTTATCTTTAAAAACAGACCCTTTAATGATGGCTGTGTTGGGGGGCCTGCAGGCAGCCCATGGAGTGAGTACAAGCAGTCAGTTAGAGCACATAGTATGAGTTTGTGTTTACAAATGTGTGTCTATCGGGTTTTGCAGGTGTTAGTGTGCATGTATGTTACACTTATTTTTGATCCTGTCACTCCTTTCTAAAACCACCCACAAGCCTCCCCGAAGGGTAGCAGGTTAAACACACAGTGAGCAGCGTGCTTGCACAGTAATGGGTGCACAGATACGCTGAAGACTTTCTCCAATAGAGTGAACAGTTTATTCTCTTCAGATCCCAAATCCCTTCATCTCAGCGTGCACACAAGTGTGTGTGTGTGTGTGATCCGTACTGTATAACAGTAGTTTACGGCCAGCCACCAGCCTTCTCCACTGTGTTTGCAATTTTTTTAGAAAAATTACTAAACTAAGTTTAAAGTCCAGCATAGATGATGTTAAAGGATGCTTTTCTCATTTTGTTCATCTCTTCCCGTTGTTTGTTTCTTTCTCCGATATTCAGCCCAGATGCACATGCAAATTTTAATATTGTGATTATTTGTGATTTTTATTTCTCTTGTACAACAAAGAGTGTAAGGCAACCTCCAATGTGAACTTAATAAACCCTGTTTTAAAAGCTTTTAAACAGCAAACAACATAGGTAATATGTCTGATAATTTCCAATCATCCTTTTCATCATCCAAAATCATTTTGGAGGATTCTAAACATTTTCCAAATGATTCCCAATCAGCAGTATTTTTTCCTGATATCGAGGCTTACATATACATGACCAGACAGATTTTCAGTGGCAATTCATTAGCTTGTGTGTGAATGTAATTAGGCTAAAATAAATTCTCTGAAGGTAGAGGAAAAAACAACAAAAAGAGGCTTCTCTTTGTGCTGAGTTGACTTACCATCTGTACCAGGTGGGTTTTCAAACCTGACAAACTGAGCCGAAAGGTAGAAGGCAAACAGATAGATGTTCAGAGCAAAACCAACCAAGAAAGCAGCAACAAACCTTCCAGCACTGAAGAAGCACAAACAGAAAGATGAAGTCCTCTCCACTGTCTGATGAGAAAGGAAACAAGGAAAAAGGAGGATGAGTGTTAGTAGGCCAGAAAAGTAAGAAACACATAGAAATAAGAAATTGTTATTGGATACATTAGACATGATGGTCTGGATACAAACACAGAACACGGATTAGAATAAAGTCGGAGGGTGAACCATGAATAGGAGAGACCCCAAAAGACTCCCGACATCACTCAAACAATGAAGAGATGATGAAGTGTTGCAGTTAAACTTTCTGTTTATCCTCTAGGCCAGTGGTTCCCAACTTATTTTCTGTGAAGACCTCCTTAATGCAACTACCAGAAAGCTGTGACACCCCGTGCTGAAACCGTGCCTGACTTTATGCTTTTAAGTATCTTCTCACCACAAATGATGCATCCTGTGAATTCTAATTCTTGTCCTTTAATAAAGCTGAAGATAAGGTCGCTATGAATATATATACTTACTTTTTCCTTTTGTTTTTAATAGGGCCAAATCATCTGCACTCTGGTAGTTCTTAGAAATGTTTTATTAATGAAATTGTGCAGGAAAAATAAAGATTACCAGAAAGTGCCTGGACTAGACGGGAACAAGTTGTAGAGAGAAAGATCACATGAAATGACCTTGGTAGACATACCATCATGTCCCTTTTGCGAGAGGAACCTAGGAAGAACGCCATCAGCTTCATCAGAGCTGGAGAGAAGCCAACAGCAACATCTAGAGAAACATCAAGACTTCTCAACACTGCACATAACTGGCAACTGACAGTAGACCGAGGCAGGCAACTTAAGTTCCCCCAGCATGTTGCTAAGACTACTCTCAGATTTGACATCATTTTGGTGTCAGAGGCAACAAGAAATTTAATGTTGGAGCTCAGCGTGCCATGGGAAGAGAGAATGGAGGAGGATTTTGAGTGGAACTAGTCAGCGACGGCCACAGACGAAGCTGCAAGGCTACGTGCTCACCTGTCAAGGTTGGATGTAGAAGCTTTGCAGGACAGTTCCTCTGCAGGGCCTATACTGCACTCGATATCACAGGTAAAGGAGGAGAGCCATCTCTAACAGCACAGAGGCAGCATAAAAGTCCTCTAGGTGGCTCTGGATAAAGAAAGCTGATCCGTGGGTGTGCTGCCAGGGCACATGCTGAGGCCTGATCAGCCTCAGCAGGGATGCCTGAGGGACGGCGTTTGATGTTTGAGAGACCCAAAACATCCAGTAATCTCAGGATACATCACTAATGATGTGCCCTGGCTTTGCATCAGAAGATTTATCGTCACAAAATAACAGGGTGGTTTGTCCACTTAAGCAGATGAAGAAGTATTTGATTTAAAGAAAAAAAAAAAAAAAGAAGAAAGAAAGAAAACGGAACGGCTTTGAACTGAATGAAACCTTTTGAATCCCAAAGGCACATTGTAATTTTGCAGTATAAATTATTAAGAAAAATACAATAACAATTAAGAAAAGACAAACATTTTCAGAGTTGAAATGTAGGGTTAAAATTGTGTCGCATGCAGGCAAACAGGAAATACAGGTGAACTCTCTCAGTAGATGACATGGACAGAAGGTCAACCGATAATATAGCATCCGGGTGAAGAAATGCTTCTTTGTGGTAAAATGGCCAGGAATTCACCATCGATATGTGGCCTAGGAAATTAATTATCTCAGAGGACAGAACAGCTGGGGTTCAGTTGCTGCAATTTATTGTCAGTGATAACAATTCTTTAGTTTTCTACATTTTATGTTCTTTTATTTATTTGAAATGGTTGGAGCTCTTGGCGACTATTTCTGTATTCATTCATTCACAGAAAAATGTACAAACAAAACAGCCTCCTAAACTGGCAGCAATGTTAAATGTATAAATTTACCTATACTCACATTTCATAACATTTCTTTATGTCAGACACTGGAGATCACACGATCAGCAGTTTTTGCTATTCATTTGAGGACATGGCAGTCTCTAACCCGCACCGCATAGAAACTCCCTGCATGATTTATTTCACAAATACATCTCATTAAAATGCTGTTACGACCCAACTTAAGGGGTAGGGAAGGGTGTAACAAAGACACGGTGAGGACAGTTGTTATTTCAAAATAAAAGCACATTTATTTACAATTCCCGTGCGAAGTGATGGACATCCTGTAACACAAAATAAGATGAGCTGGGGTTAGCGGACCTGCAGAAAGAAACAAACTAAAACCTATACCAAACACTCACCGAGTGCACACACAGACACAAACGCAACTCGGTGAGGAAACTAAAACCAAACAAAAGCAACAGGCCCATAAACTAAAGTGACCGTCGTCACAACACAATAAAACGCTAACCTAGCCCAGCTCTAAAACAACCACAAAGTAAACTTAACTCAACTAAACACTTAAGCACCCATTGTGAAAAGGAGGTGGTCGCGACACACACACACCCGGTGCACAACATGAGGGGGAGAGCGGCTGAAGCCTTTCTGGCATCTCCCCCTCCAGACCTGCCTCGACTGCAGCCTTTTCAGCCTGAGCTGTCCCGTGAGCTGCAGCCTGACTGGTCCAGAGGGGTGCCAATCACACAGGGGCGGGGACCAAGGCGCTGGCCCTGGCCACTCCTGGCAGCGCTCTGCCGCCCCTAATTATAAACAACCGGCCACAGCTTGGCCTCGACAAGCAGGGCCGTAACACCCCCCCCCTTAAGTGTCAAAATCCTCACAAGGATTTTGGCACAACAACAAAAAAAACACAACACAATTTAAACACACAAACACAAGTGGCAGTGTTGCTCCCAACCCAGCCTGTGCACCTTCCGGGACTATCCTACCGTCCCCGACTAGGGACATCAATCCGGCAGGACTCATCCTGCTACTTACTCTCGAATAGTCCAACTGCCCACTGGCTACCACCCCGCACAGCTGGCAACAAATCACAACACCACACCACAAACGAGGGGAGACAAGACGCCCAGTCTGGCCTCTTCCTCCGAAGGTGAGGGAAACAAACTGCAGGCCAGTCACACTAAAGTTTCAGCCATCGATCACCACGATTCCAAAACTCACACACACGACCTGACCAATCAGTCCCTCCCTCCACACACGAGCGAACCTTTCGGCCACCACAACTGAAAGGAGGCCGCCGGCGAGTTCACCCCCACCATGCCTTAACTGACAGGCTCACAATGCACCACGGAGCAGCTAAAAAGGCATACACAAAAAGGAGAATGTCCGAACATACGCAGCCTTCATAGCCGCACCGTCTACACCTTCACCAGGTGTCAACTAGTAGCGGCACATCAGGAGAGGACAACGGGCACTCGACCCGCAGCGCCTTCTGAACCCATGAGAAGGAGGTCCTCCACCTCACGCAGGGTCGCCCCTAGGCCAGAGCGCCCTAAAAGCGGCAACGGCGCGTTCAGATCACATTCACCCTTTACTCATACACTCCCGCAGGAGTCATCGCCACAACTGCTCCAATTGCCCGTCACCAGCATGGAGTGAAGTCAACCGTCGGCACCACGCTGCACAATGCAGAGAGAAAAAAATACTTCAAATGTAACTTCAGTTTCATATTCTAACAAGTTTTGTGTATATTTACCTATTCATCAGAAAAAGTTCCTCTGTTACATCAGAAAATTGTTTCTTACTAGCATCCCCCATACATCTCCAACTATGTCCTACATCCAAGTGATTCCTGATGCAGTTTGCCTGCAGTGTGAAAATAAATGGACCATCCAGAGGAAGAAATGTAAAATGTGTTGTAGAGTTAATATCATGGAAAGTTTGCTGCCTTCCCTGCGGTTTATGATGGACAGTTTCTCCATTGCTTACTTACAATGAATGAGTCATTTTTGGTCTAGGTCAATCAATGGGCCTGATTTTCTTCTTTCTTCTTAGTTAGTGGTTGTTCTTGGTTAGTATTGCCTCTAGTGAGCCATTGTTGTAACTAAATGAAGTTGTTCAGGGGGATTGTTCCACTTGAATAAAGTGCAGTGTGAAAGCAAATTGAGTCCTCCAAGCTATCCTGGTGTGAATGTGCCCTAAAGGCCCATTATGCTCCCCTTACATACGTAAATAGAGATATCCATTTCAAACAAATCACTTCTCTCATACTTCGATTTATCCTTAATGTTTGCAAGATCGTTAGCCAATACATCCACCAGAGGGCAGTGCAGAGTTCAGAGTTCACCTCCAAGAGTTTCAGATACTTCAGATACTTCAGATACGTGGACGATTATGAAAATTAATTAATGTAAATTCTCAGAAAAAGACAGACCTAGAAGGAAGCAGGACATTAGAGAGTGTGGTCTGTGCTGCCATTAAATACAGTATGTCCCAGTTTCTTCTTCTTTGCACCGTTTGTGGTCCCACGGCAGCCACACTGCTCAGCAATGCCCCTGCAGTTTCTTGTTGTACTACTATGCTTGCTGCGTCACACAGAAAGCATGCGGGAGACTGACAAATTGTTAAACTTTGCAACATTGCAGAATTTACAACTGATTACTTGACATACTTTTTACATGTAAAATAATAATAAAAAAAAACTAATTACAGCAAATAATCATAAATAATGTTGCATAACAGAAGAAAAACACGTTGAACTATTTGTAAACACCAAAAAGGGGTCATCTATGACTAAGGGAGAAATTGTATTAATAATTTGGCTACATATTATTTACATGTGCTCCAAGTTTTCCTTTACTTTTACCACTCTGTCTGCAGTCTGTCTGAAAGTCTGGCAGAAAGGAGCTGGTACCTAGAATATGTTCCTGCAGCCATGTTCTAATTGAACCACATCATACTCCATTCCTCATAGTCCTGCTGGGTCATTTCTTTACTCTCTAAGTTTAAATCTAGAAAATCCACAACTGTGAAATGTGACATGCAGAGATTCAAACTAAATTAGTCCCATTTATATAGGGCTCAAATTACACCAGAGCTTTTGGGAAAGCCTTTGTCAGGCGTGCACTTTGCAAGTCATGTGCATATATGTTAGTGCATGTACCGCATTCAAAAATATGGTTACTACAAAAAAAACAAAAAAAAAACAAACCTCTGCTGCTATTGTATGCAGCTTGTTTAATCAGAAACATGGATGGAAAGTTCTTTTCACAACCATAAAATAAAGCATATACGTGTTTTTTATATGGACGGCCACAGCAGGCTACAAACAAACAACACTGCTGTCCATGGTGCTGAAAGAAACAGAACGGATCACATCTGGAAGATTTACTTAATTAAATAAAATAAATAAAACACAAAGCTGACAAATTATTGCTATTCTTTTCAAGACACATCAGGAATATTTTTGAAAATTAAATGTAACCTAAATGTGAACTATTTTAGGGTACCCCCTCAAAGTATCAGCTGAATGTCTTTAGGGGCGCGCCTGTGCCTTTCAGGGGAGCCGAGCTCCCCTTAGCTCCCCCGTAATTCGAACCCTGCATTAATAGTAACAGCTCAGAAAAACTGACAGTGAGATCTGACTATGTTCGTTAATGTTGCTTAAAGCTTTCTTTAAGTCCCTTGGTTTTGGTGTTATGCTTATGCATTCCCGTACTTTAGAATAAAAAGTAAATAGTAGATTTCAACTATTTACTTGCTCTCAGCAAATGTTAATATGAGTCAAGATTTCTGAATCCTGTTCTCTACACTATAGAATATTTAGAGAATCCACAGTCTGTGCATAAAGTCCCTGGTGGCATTATTTTGCAGACAGTGAAAGCATTATGCAGCATCACTCAGGTACATCTAATATTAGGTCTTAACGTGTCGGTAGTGGAAGAAACATTCAAGGACTTGACTAACTACTTTAACTCAAATGTGCAAACTCTCCTTCACATATTATGCAATGCAAACTGCCCCCTGAGACGCCGGCATTACATTTCTGTTATAATTTTATTCATGTAAGGATGTAATTTTAATGAATTAAAATCCCACTGCTCATTGTTAATATCATCACATGTCAGGCTGGAACTTATGATTATAATTTGCTGATTATTTTCTCGGTTGATTGATTCAAGATCCAGGAAAATCATTTTGAAGCCCAGAGAGACCTCGTCACAGTGGTTCATCCAAACATTTACTGAACTAAAGTTGGGAGGTGAAACAAAACCAACCATTTCACCTCTACAGTGATGTAAGATTTAATCTTATACAAGTTAAATCACATTTCCTGAGCTCCTTGCATTTCTTATGTCAAAGTAACGAAATCTTACAGATAAATCAAGTAAAATTCTCTTCTGAAATATAGCAGTTGGAGACATCAGATATTTACAGTGGCTGAGGTCTTTACACCGCTCCATCAGAGGACAGATTTAAGGTTCTGCTGCTGGTCTATAAAGCCCTGCTTTAGGACTAAAATACATCAGTGACCCCTTGACCCAGTATGAACACACAGAACCTTCAGGTCATCTGGATCTGGTCTTTTATCAGTTCCCGGAGTCAGAGCCAGACATGGAGAAGCTGCGTTCAGCTTCTATGCTCCACATGTCTGGAACAAACTCCCAGAAAGCCTCAGATCGGCTGAAACTATCTCTGCTGTATTTCAGAAATTTTTGTTTAGGTGTAAATCTGCGCTGTTTCTTTTAAGCTTGAATTTTTAAACTTGATCATGTTTTAATACTGTTTTTATGTAACGTTCTTTCTTTTTTCATTCCTTCATTTGTTTTTCATTTTAAATTTTGCTTCCTATTTTCTGATGTTTCAATGTTTCTGTAAAGCCCAATTATACTTTCATTGAATTGTGCTTTACAAATAAACTTCCTTTGCCTATTTATTGTTTGTGTGTCAGTAATGAAATGGAGGTATTTTAATTGGTTTATGCAGCTATAGCAATGTTCTTCAGAAATCACCATGATGGGACTATTTTGCTCAAAGTTTAAGTTTCCTGTTGAAGTGTCACTTCTCTGTATGCATGTTTTCTTTTCTCTATTTATTTAATTTTTTGTGGTAAATTGATTTTGTGTGCAACACTTTGGAAACATTTTGTTGTGAAATGCGCCGTATAAATAAAGTGATTGATTGATTGATGTGACTGCTATTTGATTAGAAAATCCAAAGAGAGAAAAAGCATACAGGCAAAAAACATGCAAAAAACCTAGACCAGTCAGTTGTAAATATAGCATACAGCATTGACCGTTTAACAAGTCTCAAGCTGTTTTAGTCATGGGGAATTAGTTGTTTGTCATATGGTCATTTTTATTTTTCCATATTTAAAGTTTTCTCCACTCCTTTTTTGTAGCCATAAGATGCACGTATGATCCCATCCCATTATCCAATCTTCAATTTAAATATCACACATTATTTATTATAGGGCATATTTCTCATCAAATTTTTTGACCAGCTTATACTTCTACTTATCCCTGCCCTCCTGTCCATTTTCACATTTTTCTCCAACCTCTCCCTCCTCTCAGTCCCCTCTGACTCACCTGTCTGCTCCGCCATAATTCCTGTCACCACTGCCACAGTAGCTGCATGGATCAGGGGGACAGCAGCTGTCACATGTAATTGAAAAGAGAGTTACACCTTGTGTCTGCGCGAGTGTGTGGATGTGTGTGTGTGTAAGTTTGTGAAAGCACCACCAAGCAAATCTTCTCTGATTTTAACGCCACTTTCCCCTTCCCTCGTTTTCCTCCCCTACACTCTCCAGCTCCCCGTTCTTCTTTCATCCCTCCATCCACAATTGGTTATAGATACAGCTTCTCATTTCTAACCCTACCTCCTACCTTCTTCTATTACTGATTTAGGGCCAGCATGGTGCTCTTCCTTTCCCAAGTCTCTCATTTTTTACTACATTTGTTTCCCTTCATCCAGGTCTTGCTCTTCTGCCCGACTCCTCTGTTTTTACCTCAACCTCTGAATCCCATTTCTTCATTTGTGTTTTACTGTAGATCTCATGTCATACACTATCTCCTCTACCCCTCGAACCTCAGCTCTCCCTTATTCTACCCATCCTTCTTTCCTCCTTCTGTATTTCCTTTCCTAGCTGCTGTGATATGATAACCCCCCTGTCATGGATTCCCAGTCCCTGTCATCTGGTATGACAGATAGCACCTTTAGCCTTGGGCTGGGGACCCTCTGACAGATGGACTAAGCTCGCCAGCTATAACCAATCCCTGCTGTCAAAACACTCACACATACACACACAAAGGTGGCATATATCGGTGTCGTATATATCACCTTTGCCGTTGCTCACCATCCCATCCTGAAGCTGCCCCCACAGTACCAATTTGGGTGATTTAATTGGCGGATTTAGTGTCCCGATCAAGGTGAAAAGCTGTCTGAGAAACAAATTAAAGGCCTGTCAGAAGAGAGTGAAGCAGAAGAGGAGGAGGAGGAAAAGGGAGGAGAGGAGCAGAGTTTGATAATGAAAATCACTCCTTTCTTCTTTGAGATCTGAGAAACAACCAAAAAGAGGAAGACGGTAGGGGTGAAGGAGTGCTGGAGGACGAAAGAGAAAACTAAGGTTAGGCAGAGTTAAATAAAAAATACAAGTGGAATGCAGTCAACAAAAAGAAAAAGAAGATGGCTGAGAATAAAGAATATCAGATGTGTCATTCTCCTCCTGCTGTCTCTTACTTTTTTTTTTTTTTCTGTGGTTGTGGAATAAAATCAGACAATATCCCTGTCTGACAAGTAAAAGACCAGATGAGGGACGGAGCTCAACACAAACAAGATCCCATGTCAAAATTGAGGGATTTGTTTTTTAAAAAAACAACTTGTCAATTTCTTTAAAGTCAAGGTATTGACTTGCATAGACGCTGTGAAGGGGCTTTAACCTCATTTCAAGACTGTGAAAGGCAGCGGCCTCTCAGCATCTATCAATAAAAATAACACAGCCGGAGCTCTCAGACATGTGTCCTCAATGTGTTCTGAGACAAAAATAAACCAGATTCTTTTAGACTTTCAAAACAGAAAGTCATGTGAGGTTCCGTTTGCAATGCAGCGAGTGTACTCAGGGTTGGTCTCAAACTGCTGATAAGGTGGTCCTGTCAGAATTCATCACTGTGCTGAGATGGCTCAATGAAGGCAGCTGAACGACAGCTGTCACTTGTTACACAGCCTCACGCTGCTCTTTGTGCTGAGGAAGATAAACTCACAAACGTTAAAGCTGAATTTTCTTTATTTATTTTAGAAAAATACAGACTGTAATACAGCAGATCGTGTCCAAAATTTAATCATTCAGCTCAAGTTGCAAGTAGATCTCACACATCACTGCTTTAGTTATAGTAGTGGATACATGGATTATAGCCACCACCTACATCCCCTCCTCATCATTCTCCACTAGACAAAACAGTTTTCTATGATGTGAAGAAGCTCATCTGAGTTTATGTAAGGAAGTGACAAACTTCACTTTGTAGTATGAGACACCTCCTGCCACCTCTAGGGCCTCTCTGCTGTGCCTGAGGCTACAGTTTCAGGACCCCAGGTGCTGTTCCAGGACTGAGGTTCCAGGATCATCATTTTCAATGCTACTTTAGCCAGTTTTTGTGTCATTTTATCTTTTTAGATTAATTTTTAGGTTTTTCAGAGTCATTTTACATTGTTAAATGGTTTGCATTAGGATAACAGTACAGAACGGGGTTAGCATTCTCTCTCTGGACATGGCGTGAACTCCATCCTCGCTAATTCACACTCCTGTGGAGTACTTAATGTAAAAAGTGAGTGACCTGAAAGTGCAGCCTCTGTTACTGCAGCCATATGTTGCATTTAGGGGTAAACAAACAACCTATAGGTTTAAGGGAAAACAACTGCATTAGCTCTTTGACGCATAGTGTCCACAGTGGACAACTAAAGGTTTCTAGTGTATGCATGGATGTGGATGGTATATTGGCAAATTGGCTACTTCCCTGGATTTCAGTGAGTCATCCAAGACACCACCACTCACCGAAGAATAAAGAAATATATTATATAATGTATTATATATACATACATTGTAATTACCAAGTTTCCCTTAGTAATCAGTAGGGAAAACAATCATACAACTATATATTATTGAATATTTCTGTTATATAAATATGACAACATATGATTTTATACATACTTAGTTACTTAGTTAAGTGAGTAAAAAGTCAAACAAGATTAGAAACACAGGAAAGCATCACATGTCTGTAGAAGTAAAATACTGTATTTGAAAATAACGTGGCACTGTTTATTAATAATTCATGCATCAGACCGTAAAAAAATAGATAAAGTAAGACATAATAATTGTATCTACAGTTAAAGGTAGAAGTCCATTTTCTATATCCACTTAACACAGTTCAGGGTTGATGGCTTGTTACGAGTTTTACATTGTCAGTGACTATCAGAGACTGTTGTTTGAAAGAAGAGGCAACTGCTCCAAAATCAACACCAGTAGGTACTACTGACGTTTACAGTGATGATCTGCACCATAAAACAGACTGAGGAAAGTTCTGTGGCCAGATGTGCCTGAGATCTTTGGCCAGAGGTTGTGTGCCTCAGCAGGTATTTCTAAGTTATTTTTTATCCCTCTTACTTATCCTCTTCACCTCCAATTCAAGGTGATCTGTTGGTTTCATTACTTTCACAATGAGTTGTTATAAAAATGGCTCATATGGACACACTTGTAGTTTACTGTGGATCATGTATTTGGTTTAATTGGAAAATAACTGGATTGCAATGAGCTGCTTTTATTTGCTCTGTACCCATAAAAGTATCTGTGAGGTAGACTGTTGTGAATTGGTGCTGTACAAATTAAGCTAAATTAAATGAAATGGAATTACTTGACTGTGTTGTTGGGTGGAATACTGAAAAAGAACATCCTCAGAATTCATCAGGATGAGTTCATGCCATGAAACCACAAGTCAAGTTGAGCTTTTTCCAATTCTGCCAAGAAAAGCTGTAAAATATCCGATCATAATTCTGCCTGAAGGTTGTAGAAGGAGCAGGAGGAGGAGACTTGAGGCATCTGATCAAGTCTCGCTAGTAAACCTTTAGTGAAATATGAGTTTGCAATATTTACATTTTTTTGCAAATGTTATAATTTTGTGTTGAATTTAGGACGTCTGTTATAGATTTATATGCTTTTTTATATTAAATGTAAAATCATTCTTCCCCCAGATAGTTAAAAACACAGAAAGTAAATAAAGCTCATCCTTGCTGCATCATTACATTCATGTCCATGATGAGTAAACTGTATGTAAACCGACTCTAAGTATACAGGGATGCACTGTTTTCTTATTTCTTTGCAAAAATGAGTTTTAGTTTCACTTGAAGACACAGTTCATTCTTCTGGCTGACAGTGCTGCTAGTTAATATTTTGCTGTGGATCTGTTGCTGTACACTTGTGTCATTTATTTGCATTAGTCCTTGCTTTCTCCTCATCTGATTATTTTCATTTGCTCTTTCCTTATTCTCATTTTTTAGCAGGATCTATTCATTCCACTCCAAATCTTTGTCCTCGTGCTGCTTATCTCCTTCCTCTGTGTTTCATTCATTCAGTGCGTTTCTTCTGAGCTATGTCCCAAAGACAAGCGGCTGTTTATCAAACACCCATCCGCAACCAGAGAAATAATCTCTGCGCTTTTCCTTCTTACCAAACCAAAGAAAGCAAAGAGGAAAAACGGGAGGATAGGGGTTACAGAGGTAAAGGCGCGAAACATCCCTCAGCTTTTAATTCTGTGAATTGGATTAGTGCAGAACTCTGTGGGAGGCAGTAGACGTGGATATGCCTATAAACATGTTTTGTAGTGTGTGTGGACAGAATATAGCTGCATCATGTCAGAGCAGCTGCTGTTTAATATCAACAACCCATTCTGAGTTTCACCTCTCCCCTTTTCTCCTCCTCCCTCCTCTTCCTGTATTCATCTCTCGAGTATTTGGCCTGTTTTCAAACGTCTGCAGGCCCCAATGAAATTAGACTGAGTGCAGTGTAATGAAGAGGTTTCCAGTGAGAGTTATGATATTGAAAGTCTCACACAAACACAACCGTGCACGCTCATGCACCTGCCACATACACACATCTGCAGGACTGATGAAAGTTTTGGTAAGAGGACAGAAGATTGTTTGTGCATTCACTGTGTTTCCCAAATGAAAACACAGTAATTGTACAAGAAAGGTTATGCTCCTAAATACTCGCTCCATTAAACTGATTGACTGAGAGAATCCAGATGAAAGCTCAGATCTGTCATTGATTTCCCACTTAGATTCACATCAAATTCAAATTGCTAGTTAAATTAAAGTCAAGACTAATGAAGATAAACAGCTAGAAGCAAGTTTATAATGAAAGTTAAGGCACTGAAACAACTGAAATATGATTTGCAACCAAATGGGAAAATTCCATGAAAGACCTAATTCTGGTGTAAAAACATCACAAAGAAACTAAACACGAGAGCTGGGTGATACAAGTCTGACATCCAGGACCTGATGATATCACAAAACAACAATAGTTCTAAGAATGAGGGACAAGGACAGGAAAAAGCAAGAAAGCCTGACACAGAAGGGGGAGGTGGAAGTAATAAGATTCAAAGCAGCATGCTAGAAAAGGGCACAAAGTGCTCAATGAGGGAGAAATTCAGAAATTGAAGATGAGAAGCAGGCTTAGAGGGAGATAAATGGAGGGGACAGTGAAGCAAGGAAACAGACACACAGAAGGAAATTTTAGGTAGATGGAGAAGATTGGGAGGTAGAGCAGAGGGGAGAGACGTGGCTAAGATGGATCTGGAGCAGAGCACTAAAAGGCAGAGGTAGGCTTAAAGGTTAGAGGAAAAAGATGAGTGAAAGCATAAAAGAGAGGTGGAAGAGATGGCAGAAGACGGTGGAGGAGAGCGGTGAGGGTAGGAAAGCAGAACAAGAGACAAAGAGGGAATGAGAGAATGATGGATGGACAGAAGGTGGTAAAATGGAGAGGCGGACTTAGTTTTGATGGATGCAGCTGAAACCTGCATGCCCAACGTGCTTTCCTGGATCCTCCCCAGAGCCCAACATGCATCTGTGTGTGCAGCCAACCCAAGCAGATGTGAAGATATTTTACAGTATAATGTGTTTAATGTGCAGAGGATTCATTTAATTTCATTTCGTTTTTCTCACAACGAAAATGTTTGTAAAACTCGTGCATGTGTTTGCACAACCAGAATGCTGGAAAAAGAGTATTAACTTAAGTGTGAGTCTCTCACCCACATAGTAACAACATATCTCATGGCATGTTGGGACACTAGTTGGAAGCGACACTGTTGTGTTTTTCCCATACAGGAACCAGTATGTACATCTCAGTCATGGGTCACATCAGCAATAAACTTTATTGGATTTGGTATCTTTTACAAAGGGCACTTTGACACGATTTGGGAAAGCTGGAAACCCAATCGATACATGTGTGGACACAAAGATAACTGGAGTCATGCATGTTTTTTTAAATGTGGAAAAAGAGCGAGTGCCTATCAGCTTTACAGAAAAACTACTGGACAGATTTTCTCACCCCCTAACGACGAGTTTTCTTTGGCAAGTTAAACTCAATCCAATGTTGACTCTTGTCTTATCTCTTGCTCTGTCCCTTTGTCTCTTTCTTTTCCTCTCTTCCTCCAAAAATGTCCTGATGTGTTTCTTTGATGAATCAGCCATGGCGTGCATTCAGAACGACAAGTGTGTTGATATCCAGCTGCTGGAGTGGAAAACAAAACTCAATATGATGCAGCGCTCTGGAAGAAAAAGTTGTTTAATGTTGTTCCTCAGCCTCCAGACACTGCTGGGCAGTGATGGCTCCAGGAATGTACATAATAAATGTCACTGTGCCATCAAAACAAATAAGAAAGCACATTTTTTTTTTAAACGTCTGAAAGTTACATAGTGGAGACTAAAGAGAAAAAGCTCTGTTTGGAGGCCGAAGGGGTTTGGGGTGAAGCCACACACTTTTCCTTCATAGTTTATTTGCATTTATAACTGTTTTAAAGTTGTTTTTTTTTTTAAACTAATGCTTTGGTTAAGTTAAGACATTAGGAATTACATGGTGAGGTTAAGGTATTAAAAAAGAGCTAGGTCAGTTAAAGAAGCATCATGGCTTAATTTAAGACTTTGTCAACAATAAAAACCTAGTTTTTTTTATGACTTTCTGAGTAAAAACTATTTTTTTTCTAAACTATTAAATAATAAATAAATGGATGAATCAAAAAATAAATGCCGGTCAATACATTAAACTTGAAAGGACCTGAAATGAGCTACAACAACATTGTCATGGTTCATGTTCTGCTGGGCCTCTAGTGATTGCTTCCTCAATCAGGTTAATTTCTTCCACCTGGGCTTCCCTGATTGCTACCTCGCCTATGCTCATCCCTACTTAAACTCTCTTCAGTCTCTCCTTTTCTGCCAGATTATAGACGGCCACATGTGCTTCCACCCCATGTGACCAGATTGCCTTCCCAGGATCTGATCACCAACCACCATCCTCTCTCATTCCTCAAAATAAAGCAACCTCTATTTAAACGTTTATGTGGCTGAATTTCCAGGTCCTCGGGGTTATCCATTACACACAACACATTACAACATCTTTTTATTTAACAAAAACTAAGCTAAAATTCAGAAGCCCTGCATGAGACATCAGGACATCCTTCAGCTTTGTTTAATAATTTTTTTCAGACCGAAACTGGAGTGCCTTTGTTACAGATCATAATTTTTGATATTTAGAGGCAGAAGTGGTGAGATCAAAGTTGACCCTTCTCTGATAATGCCTAGGAAGTAGTAGCAGAGGTAGATCATGCATACATGGACTTAAATTTTCAGACATTAAACCAGGATTGTTGCTTAAGTGTGAAGTTTAGATGGCACATGATGTAGGATTTGCAGTCATTAATGAGTCATACGTACCACGATGTAATGAGTCTACATGTTTTGTGGTCACTATGTGTAACACTGTGTGCTACTTGTGGCTAACTGGCGAGATGGTATGAGGGACGTATCGGACACATTTCCCTACATCACAGTACACTCCAACACAGGTAAATTAAAGTCATGCTTTCTCTGGTTCCACAAAGCCACAATGATTTATAAAAAGACACGCCAACACAGCATTTGTCTGACTTGTTTGGTTCATTTATGAATGGACAAAAGAGAGGGGCTCATTGTTGGAGCCATAGAGCTGATCCATGAAAGGAGCTTATAATTCAGTATACAATCAAACCACCTTTAGCAGCAGTAATGTGAAATACTCATTTTCTGTGTGATGTCAGTCTCACATTATTCTGGCTTACTCTTCTTTATAAAATTGTTTTATTTCATAAAGGTCCAGAACCGTAGAAATCTGAACCTAAAATGAATATAAGCCAACCAAACTGCACATGTTAACTCAAGCTGATCTCACTGTTTATGGGCGCACAGGAAAAAAATAGTCAATTTAAAGCTAACTTGTAGGTTTGATGGTGGAGTGCAACAACTGAAAGGCTTAAGGGTTAGGTAAGATTAATTATTAATGTTAATCACATTAGGTTTGGGAAGAGATCATGTTTGGCCAATCTGACTTCACAAGAAATATGCCAACCGCACGTTTTTATTGTCCACTTTATGTTACTATGAAATCTCCAAACCTTTTTATTGAACTAATAATTACAACATTTGAATCAAACTGCATTTTATAAGCATGACAGTGTGTTTGCTGTGGACATAAATGTCCTCTCCTTTTTTTTTAGAAAGCTCACAGATGACCGGAATCACACCGGAAAGTTGCCAGCATCTTGTCAAATTGATTCAGTCCTACTCTATTTCCCAGTAAACACCTACAAGTCTGAAACTCTACCGGTACCATCTAATGTCTTTGTATTTTGTATGAACTGCCATAAACCCAAAAGGGGTTTAAATCTGAATCACATGTGAGAAATATAATAAATACTTTAACAAATTACAGGTATGAAGTGAAATGATGTCAAGATAGTCATGTCTAAACAGCAGTATTTCTTATCATTACTTTAAAAAATAATTTTGTTTTATGAACTTAAAAAATGTTTACAAAGTAAAATTTAAACTAATAGTTTCAGAGAATATAAGGACTGAAGCCCTTAAAACATTTATTTTAGACTGGAGTGCTTAATAGAAGAAAATAACAGGAACAACACAGACAAAGAATTAGAGAAAAAAAAAGAATGAGAGGGGGTGGAGGTTTCAAATAGTAGAGTAAAAGGATGTAAAATTAAAGGGAGGGCAGCTAGGTTGTTCCATCAAATGAATACCGTTATGTCTGTGTAGCAGGCACCAAATTATAGGATCAACACCAAAGATGCTAAGAGAAAAAGAGAGGCAAGACAGAAAACACCAGGACAAAGACAGAGAGCACTGAGAGCAGCCTGCCTCTTGTCTAGCTTACTGAACATAGACAGCTGATAGAGATTAATGTCTCGAGTGGGTGGGCGTAGGGGAGAAAGAGGTCCAGACTGGCAGTGCGTGAGTTGGATGGATGATTGATGGAGGGAGCAACTCAGGGCAAGGGACGCTGAAAGAGGGCAACAGAAGGGGTAGTTAGGGGCGAGAGGAAGAGTTGAGAAGTTCAGCGTCATGAGTGTTGGCTACGGTGAGACAGTAGATTGATGAAGGCTAAGATGGAGGAATAGCAAAATGAAGTGAAGGCAGTTGAATGGAGGGGGAGGGGCCTGGGGATTGATGGCAAAAGTGCAGAGGCAGAGTGAGCTGTAAGAAAAGGGAGATTTAAAGATCGCAGATAAATGCGAAAAATTCAGGCTTCTCACAGGAAAATTCTGGTTTTCGTTTTCCTGCACTGTGAGCTCGTAGCTCTCGGCTGATTGCATGCTGGGAAAACTCTGCATAGTTTGGAAGTAGCCTTGATGCCACACCCACTTCATCTAATTCCACGTTTCATCTTATATTAATAGCTGTGAGGTGAGCAGAAATGCAAATTGTGTGTGAGTTTGAGTGACACACACACACACACACACACACACACACACACACACACACACACACACACACACACACACACACACACACACACACACACTCTAACACACTATATTCCCCCTTCACCAAGATAAGCAGTAATGAGCTCCACTGGCTCCCTCTACACACCTCTCACAGTCCTTGCAGCTGTATATCTCTTCTTTGCCACATTCTGTCCATCCTCCTATCTTCTGGCCTCTCACCTCCATTACTCTTAACTTTTACTCCCCTGTTCATCTTTTCCGACCCTCCCTTCCTCCATATTTTCTCCCTCCACCTTCTTGGCTTTTCTTTTTACACTTTTCTTTTCTCTTTATCTCAATTTCAGACCACATAACATTTTCTCTCCACATTTCTCCCTTTAGTAGTCACTATTTTAATTACCTTGGATTAAATGGAACAGGACTTTCCTCTTTTCTGTCTGTCTTCTCCCACAAGAAAAACACTGAAAATTGACTTTTGAAAGTAAAAAAGTAAGAAATAAACTTTTGGACAGAATGGGTCATCAATATGCTTGTGTTGCAGTGTAATCCCCAATGTGCAAAGCAAAAGAGAGTCTCATGAACTATTACAGAATATAGATTTTTAACAGGGGTCAGTTTAATACAATTCATTGTATTATCTGTTTTTCTATTCTAGAAATGCAGTCTGTTGCTTGGCACAGTAGAATGTGTAAGTACACACTGGTCAGTGCGTTGCACAGTTGATAGGCTGCCTGCAGCAGATGAAATGAAATTGGAAATCTCATGTGTGGATCGAGAGGAGACTTGAGCTCCAGCCTTGCGAATGAACTGAAGATTAGAAAAGCTAATGTCATAAAAATAACAATTTTATATGATTTGAGCTTATTTTTGCATAAGAGGATAAATGCTACATGTGGCATAATCAGAAACACTTTTAATTTTCTTTCAAGAGAAAACTGAGGATAGTAGAATCAATATTTGCCTTTTAAGGACGTACATTTTCATCACCAATGCACTGATGAACTAATTATCCAGTACATATAAAAATATCCCATTGTGATCCGATGCAACACTCTTATGGAGACGCAGTGCAATTTTACATGGTTGGATTTTGTAAAAGAAAATTATCATATACAATTCAGTTTGGTACAATATAAGTTTATATGTATTTTTTAAGTTACTCCAACAGTATGGTTTACATTACATTGTGTTATTGTCTTCTAATGAAACATTTCTGAAAGTAGTCATTTTGTATGGTTAAAAAATTATCTTTAACAAAAGATTAAATTAAATCCAGGTCTGCTCCTTGCCTTAACTTGTCCTTATCCACCTCTATTTACTCTTTTTTAATACCTCAAACACTTAGCACTTCAACAGTTTAAGGATGCGCAGTAGTCCGATCTGCTGTACTGCCAGCAGATTGATGTCATTTATACTTTCAGCCACAGAAACAAGGCAGTTGGGGTGTTCCTATGTGAATAATGAGGTGGGGTGTGGAAAAAAATTGCTATACTTTGATCACCAGGCTTATTACAAATGGCACTTCTAGGGCAGAGCTGAACATGACAGGAACGGGGAGGCAGACATATTGAAAATGATACATTTTCACCATGAAATGAGGTAAGTTAGCATATATAGTATATATATATATAAACCTAAGTGTTTGGTTGATGGCTCCCTTTGAATACTACAGATTGGTGTTGTATAATACATCATTGGCGAACATGTTTACACATCTTCATAATCAGGTATAACTTGCAAGAATTATGCTTCCCTGGAATGAGGAGCACAGTTTAACATGTGGGTTGTACCTCAAAAGTGTGCCAAAATCGCCAGAAATATTCTCCAGCTGGAATTTACACCTGTTTTTAATTTGCTGGGTAGTTGAGGAATCATACTCTTCCACAGTAATAAGGAAAAAAGCAACACATATTAGCCCTTATACATTTTTTTTTCATTTTACTCTATCAGGAGCCTCAGAGTCTTCCTCTAGGAGGGAGAGCCGTAGCTCATGGAAAAGTGCTATATAACCACAGTCCACTGGTGGATTTTGCAACTTTGGTTTTCAAAGTTTTCACCACAAGGGGGCAGAGTTTGATCAAATGAGGTGTTTGTTTCCATTCCTTTTTAAGGGTAATTAAATTATGTATAATTTCCTTTCTTTGTGTCTGGACTGAATCAAAATAAGATGGAAAAATAAAACTTCATCTGCTCTCGTTCCAGTTGATACTAGCTCCTCTTCTTTTAACTTAAAAAAAAGCATTAAATAGACATTGTGTAAGAATTACTTCCATCTGACGTTGGAATCATGTATTGCATTTTAACGTATAGTGCATTCTAGTATCTCACTTTCTCAAAAACATATTGTAACAACAGTAGCTGCCATATCTCAAAAAGCCTTGACAACACAGACGAAAGCATGTCATCCGGTATTTAATCAAGTGTTAACTGTTACACACAAAGAAGTTTATTCTGAAGTTGATTGTTCACTGTATTCACCACCGTGATATTCACAACAAAACAGTACACCTACTTCCATTTATTTCACAATACCAGCAACTGGCCTTTTGTCTCCTTCACAAGAACATTATACATGTGTGACCACCATGAAACAAATACAGAGGTATTAAACAGTAAAACAGTTTCAGTATTTAAACTTCACTTACTCAGGTGAAGAAAACATCTGGTGGACAGAAATCCACTGTCAGATATGGCTCCTCTGTGTTTAGAAGGACGAGTGGTTCTCACAGGGGGAATGGATCTCGTCTGGGAACCTGGCTTAGACACAGTAGCGTTTTTTTTGACACAGAAAAAACAGTTTCTAAAGCCTTCCCACCGTCTTTAGTCCAGCTTTACAGTGACTGTAAAAAGCCGGCATTTACTGTTTACTTCTGTACCAACGAGGCTGGTGGATTTTATCAGAATATGCCTCCCATGGTAAAGAACAACACTGTCTAACAAACCAAAAACCAAATGAAAAAAGTCAGATTTAGGCTCATTTAGGCAGTACTGTTGATTTACTTGCCGAGGAGAAAGCTGGCAACTTCAGCATCCCTTTTAAAATCTCTCTCTCTCTTTATGTGTGTGTGTGTGTGTGTGTGTGTGTGCTCCCATCTGTAAGTTGTGAGCTTTAGCACAGCAGTACTGCTCTGGCATTTGTTGATGCAAATGTTAGTTAACAGTGGTCCAATGGGAAACTTCATGATTTGACTTAAGTTTGCATTTGATATTTGGATCAGTTTTCGGCTCAGGAAGAGTTCATGTTGCGTATCTGGGAAAGGGTGAACAGCAGTTGCTGTGAAACATTTTGAAGTTACAATGATAATTAAAGCCGCAAGCGGCATCCATCGGGTCCGAGCCTCCTGGAACCCGCCACCCGATGCTAATATGTTGCCATGACAACAGGTGGTGTAATGCGTTAAGGACCCAACAAGTATGAATACTTTCAACTTTGGTGCAGTTCCCATGTATTCCTATGGAGATATGAGCAAACCGTGTTTGATGGCGAGAAAGCTTTTTTCCATCGGTTGCCACGGTTACACGCTTTTTCCTATTAGAAAGATTTGAACAGCGTTTGGTCCCCAACTTGTCAGGAAGCTTCCCACCAAGTTTGGAGTCAATCGCACGAATCCCCTCAGACTAGTTCGTTCAAATACGATGTGTGTAAAGTGCAAAAAATGGCCGCACATGCCAAGATGGCGGGCACGCCGTTGCCATGGCAACAGGTGTTCTATTGACTTTTTTGGTCGACTTGGGGTGTTACACGTGTGTGCCGAGTTTCATGTTCCTATGTCGAAGTAGACTTTCGGGGCCCCATTCATTTGGGCATTTTTTTTTGGTGTCTAGGTGGCGCTGTTGAGCCAATTTTGCATTGAAGTGTATGCGGACCTTAGAATATTGTAATTTTCGCCGGGCTTGAGGTGTGTGCCAAATTTCACAACTTTTCATGGGTGTTTAGGGGGTCATATTTGGAGTCGAAGCGCTTAGAAGGAGGAGAATAAACATTTCAGGAACAATAGGGTCCTTCCATACTTCGTATGGCTCGGACCCTAATAACATAAATATTTTCACACCCCTCTGTCTCATATTAATATAATTTTGTAACAATTTACTGAAGTTTAGAGGGTCAGACAAGCATAAAGCACATTCTGACCGTTTTTGGCAAATAGCTGTATGCTAGATTTAAATATATATATATATATATATATATATATTATTATAATGTTCATAGCTGTAAACGATTAAAACCTTCACGTGAATAGTCTAACAGAAAGAAGTCATTACATTCTACAATTCACAAATTCAGTAAATGCATCATCTTGTTTCAGGGCTTTTTGTGCTTGGCTGTTACATTGTAGTTTAAGGAATCTGAAAAAGGAATGGTTAATATTTATTATATATAATTATTTGTGCAATTGAGGCATCTTTCAAAATGGTTGAAATTGAAAGCAAAAGAACTCAGTGTGCTCACACACAACCCTGAGACTGGTCCTTACAACCTGTAGACTACCCATTTTACAGATAACTGCCATGAAAAAGAAAAAGAATTCCGGTGTCTATATAAGTTAATTTACTAAGTAACTGAAAGTTGGCTGAGAGAACTTAAATTACTTAAATAGCTAATTATAGAGACACATTTTTGTATTATTTGTCATTACTTTGCACTTTCTCACCAAACTGAGTCTAGCTCCTACGATGTCGGCATGTTTTTTTGTTTTTTTTTTTGCCCTATCTGGGTCTGTTGTGTAAAAGAGACTTTTAATCTCAAGGTTTACATGAAATAAAAATGTTAAAATGCTTCAGTCAAAGGTTGCAAAACCTTTTTTGCAGCATGGTGCTGTGCACAGCAGAGCAAGATTGAGCCTTTAACTCCAGGTAACCCTACTTTCCTGTTTGTTCTTTGCTCTGCTCCTCTTGTTCTTTCCTATCATTATTTTTCCATTTGCTGCTTCCACAATGCATCTTATCACAGTCACACTTCCTCTGCTCTTTAAGCTCTCATCCATCCCGCTTACAGTTTTGCTTTGTTTTCACTCCAACCTTTTCTGCATACATCAATGTCCTTCTCTGATTTCCATTGCTTTCCACGTTTTTTCTTTCATCTAGCCCTTCATTTCTGTGCCCCACTTTATCCCCATCTCCCTCCACATGCGTGTCTTTATATGTGTATTTGTGTGCATGGCAGCTGGGTGCTTATGGTTATTTTTCAGGCAGTAGCCCAGAAGATTGGGCTGTCATAATCTATGGTCCTGAGTTATAAGTGTTTCTAACCCAAACCAGGGGACAGGACCATTTTTCCTTTCTTCCTTCTTTCTGCCACATCTTCCTCTCCCTCATACTCTTTCTCTGTCCTTTCCCATCACTTCTTCCTCTCTTTCCCTATCACTCTGGATTTCCATCTATTTTCTGCAGTGACCACAATTGAAACTCTTGTTATTGATCATCTCCCAAAGATTCACGTCATCACTTGTGCACTAAATTTGAAGTTTTGTATTACTGACGTTTCACACTTTGATATTAAATTGTTAAGACAATCTGATTCTCATCCATTTGGTGAATCACATTTTAAGTTGTGATATTTGTTAAGTTAAATGTACTGCATTTATATAGTGCTTGTCAAATGAATGCCTTAAACCTACAGACCTCAAACTGATCCATGAAACTTCATTAAAGTGATGTTTGGTTCAAAACTCATCCTGCATAAAGACTTTAGCAGTCCTTGAACTACTCATTTAACTCCCACTAATAATTCTTTATGCCTCACCTCCACAAACTTGTGTGTTTGACCTGTAATTCTGTCTGATATGTAGAGTATGCTCCCCTGTGTGTAATGTAAGGGGATGCATTTCTTGCCTGATGAATGCAAATTTTACTGCAGCAACAACAAAGACTAATCTTAGCATTTTATTCGTCTAGTTTTATGGAAAATATGGACAGAAACCAAGACAGAAAACTAATAACAAAAGTGGAGAAGTGAGTTAAAGAGCCTTGGTCTGCCTGGTAGAAATCTTTCTTTCAAAGCAAACAATTAAGCCCTTGATTAAAGATAGGAAAATACCCCCATATGGTATTATTTTATTGGCTGGAGGAGATTTGACAGACAGCTCTTTCAGCAACTCAAGAGAGAGGAAAAAATATCCAAGAGCAGAAGTTTTGAGAGCAGAGAATGTGTCTGAGTGAGAGGAAAAGAGACCAAGTGTGAGCGCAGAGTTTTAAAAGGAAGAATATATTTGAAAGCAAGAGCGGACTTTCTGAGTGTGAGATCAGAGTTTGAGAGAGAGCAAGATGATGTTGGACCGTGAAAACATGAAATCTTGCTCTCAAAGCAAACAATTTTGCTCTTGATTAAAGATCGAAAAAAAATACCCCATAGTACCGTGTTGGCTTATTTTGGCAATAAAACTTTCACTTGAAAAAAATTCAAAATCTGGCAAAATTCGATAACTAAACTAGAAGGTATGGCCAGTTAAATAACAGACATGCTACAGACACCTTTAAGGGACACCGGAAGATTTTCTTCTTTTGTGTCTATCATTATGTTTGCATTACCTTGGAAATTAGGATCATCTGACAGACAATGACTACATGGCTATGAGAATGTGTGCAGCCTGTTAAAGCTGTTTTGTTCAGTTTCTTTAGGTCTGATCTGCATCTGTCAGCATCAAGTCAACATAATGCACACATGTAGCCTACCAAACATTATGTCCATGTTAGCAGAAGAAGAATCTTGTTGAAACGTGGTTCTTTAACTGATTACTTAGAAGTGCAGACGGTTTGCTGTAATCAGGAACAGTAACAAGCATGTTGCTGCTTTACTGTATTGGCTGCTTGTCTTTAGACTGTAAAGTGTATTTGATATGATTTATTGACAATTTATTAAATAAACTCCAATTTCCATTCTTTTTCATGACTGAATTACTTAACTGCTCAGTACTGTTCATTATTAAGAATTAAGACATTGCTAATTGTGTTAAAAATACATCATAATACATAATGTTGGCTTTTCTTAATTGAATCTCTCTGAATCTTGGACAATTAAATCTTATTTTTAAATATAGACCCATCGGTCTGCACTCATGTCATTGGTTTAGACTGAAAACTTTCAACCATCTATCCAGGACTACACATCAAGATTTACTTGGTAAGGGAAACATCATGCTTTACCTCAAACTGTGTCACCTCACATGCAAGTAACCTCCTGAGAGAAAAAAAATATTTCAAAAGAAATGTGGATAAATAGCATTGAATTTCTTCCATCCCTGTTTCACATTTTGCCCATGAGACCAGGTTGGGGTGTTCTAGCCCAGGAGAAGAACAGACAGAAAGGCAAAGATGATGAATGTAATTACTTTATTTTCACAGTCATTTGTCTCTTCTTTTTGTTCTGCTAGCACTCCTACAGCACTGCTTTTGTCACCTAACAACACCCCCTTACCCCCACTCCCACCCACACAAATGCATGTGAGCAAAGCAGCAGAGTTTTTCAACTCATTTAGCATGATAACTTCATTACAAAGATGAAGCGCTTCCCTCTAATGGGCACTTGAGCAGCAACAAGGGAGAGCAGATTGCCTCCCATGCTTGCTAAATAATTAGAGTAAGGGGGAAAAGGGAATGGACACATGGGAGGGTTGTCAGCAATGTGCGGTTGGAAGAAAGGAAAAACAATCTCTTTAGTCCAGGGGGATGGGGTGGGGACATGGAAGTGGCATGGAGACAGCTGCTACATATATATGCAAGTGTGTTTGCAGTTCTGAAATGACCTCAAGTCCAAGGTAAGAGCCATTTTTAGAGCTCCTCCGTTTATTCAGGTAAATTAAGATCTCACACACAGAGACTCACACACAAAAAACAAATGAAAAAACACACTTGTTTGTAAAAGCATCTTAGTTTGTTTATTCTGCCATTTGATTAGACTTTTCCTCCATTTCCATCCCTAAATTAGGAGCTTAAAACTCCATTATCATGTTTTGTTTTATATATATAAGTTGCAACTGTGTCAGCTGAAAGATATTGGCAAAGAAGATGCTCTGAAAAGAAAAATCAAAATTCCAAAGAATTTGTTTTAGGCGTCTTCTCATTTAAAAGACTGAAAGACAGACCCGCGCTTGGGAAACAAACCTGTTTTTCTTTACACTGGCTGCCTGTTCATCAGAAAATAGACTTTAAAGTTCTGCTGCTGGTCTATGAAGCTCTGAATGGTATAACCAAAATACATCAGTGACCTCTTGACCCAGTATGAACCTATAGAACCCTCAGGTCATCTGGATCCAGTCTTTTATCAGTTCCCGGAGTCAGAGCCAGACAGGGAGAAGCTGCATTCAGCTTCTGTGCTCCACATGTCTTGAACAAACTCCCAGGAAGCCTCAGATCAGCTGAAATCCTCAGTTTATTTAAATCCAAGTTAAAGGCCCACCTGTTATCTGCTGCATTTCAATAGTTTTTGTTTAGGAGTAAATCTGCGCTGTTTCTTTTAAGCTCTGAGGGAAAACACGATTTCCTTTATTAGGGACAAACAAGATGTTTATGAAATACCCTTTTTGTTATAAGGTTAAGACAAACTACAATGATGAAGACAATTCACATCAGCTGTGTCCCTCTGCTTCCTATAACATACATTAAACACAGATGCACTGATGACAGGAAGCAGAAAGCAAAAAAGAATACACAAGGGTAAGAACTACAAACTAAGACGAAGAACATAACATGACAAGACTACCTAACCAAAACCGATGGATCATGACACATCCCATTGAACTACAATAAATAACCCTACACTTTAGCAGAATTTCAGTGTATTTCAGTTAAACCAATAAATGCACAAGTAGGATTTTTCCAATATCCAGATCAGCACCATCAAAGCTTCCTGAAAAAAGCTTTGATTGAAAAAGCGGAAAAACATCAATACTTAAAAATTACAGGCTACAAAATACAGTGTTTGTACCAGATGGATGATGGATTACTGCTGAATGTTGTGTCTGGATTTAGGAGCATCTCTGTAGATACTCAGGGAAGAAAAATGTGATCCTTGCTTTCACATTTCTGATGTTTCCATCTATTCTACCAATTTCCCTTATTCTCTATTTTTCTTTTCCAGTCATTCCTGTCTGGCTAATGGCATAACCATTCCTGCTAGTTTAAGAGAGACATGTCCATTGTCTACCTTATTACTGCAATCATCCAGCCAAATTCACAAAGCAGACTGCCAGTCAGCAGTTGTGCTGGGGGGAAAAAAGCTATTGCAGTCACTGATGGAAGCATAATATTAAAAGTGGCAGAAAATAAGATGGAACAAAATTCTGATTTGAGAAAGAAGGCACAGAACATAAGTGCTTGTCATTTAGTCTGTGTTTATATGTATGTGAGTGGGTCTGTGGATTTGTGGGTGGAGTTTTTAGGGGGTTTTGTGTGTGTGTGTGTGTGTGTGCATTGGGATGTCACAGAAATAATAAATGCTGACCTCTGTGCTTATAACTGTGCTTTGTCTCCTACAAGTAGACCCATGCTAAACTGACAAGTACTTTCCACTCATTTCTCCCTTTGGACCAGCTTTTACCTGCAGAACATGCTGACAGACAATAAAGTTTGGGAAGTTTTTAATAAAAAAATAATTACAGAAATACCAGTGCAAAAAAGTTTTGGCATCAGATAAAATAAAATGCGTCATTGCCATAGAAACTTCGTCAACTTCAAATTTGTCTTGCCTCAGCTCATGCAGTGAAGGCAACACATGAACCAGCCAATGGACTGAGTAGGATGTTTAATTATCACTTTAATCTGCTAGTCCAAACATACTAGAGTCTTTTAAGTATCCATATCATTGGCAGACTTATACTGTATGCATATCGCTGAACTATGTAAACATTACATCATTAATGGCCAGGGGGTCTCAGTGTTTTTTCTTTTTTTTTTTCTTTCATCATGGACAATGAGATGTTTATCCTGGAAGTGGAAAATCGCAAGCTTCTCTAATTGTCCTGTGATTTTGTGATCTTGCGGATCTAGGCCAACTGCCTCCGCGGGTGCTCCGCATCTGATACGCTTCTGGTGTGAGTTGACGTGCCTCAGAGGTCGGAACAAAACCATGGCGCCGCTGGAACGCAGCGCAGAAAGAACGTGGTGCACGGACCTGTTGGAAATTAACCGTTACTACTAGAGGATGAGTACCTGCCAGGTGCTGCTACATAAATGCACTTGATGAACTGATGAGCACCTCTAGAAAGGTAGAGGTTTTGGTAGCTTGCTGTCCTGGACCATTCAGCTGTATGTTGGCACATGGCAAATGAAAAACAACAATAACAAAAAAGATTAACTATGGTCTTAGAGCAGCTTTATCATTATACATTGAAAAATACTATTCTGAAGTAGAAAACATAAAAACGGGATACAAATCAGACTGTTCAGGTGTTAACATGTTACATTTTAAAGTTCACAAGAGTACATTTAGAAAAAAAAAAAAAGATTAAAAATATGGTTATTTGAAAGGGTTACCATAAGAAACTCTCTCATAACTAAGGCTAAGAGACCAAAACACAGCACACCAGTACTAAAATCTTTCCACTGGCTTCCAGTCAGTCAGAATAGATTTTAAAACCCCAATGATCCTTTACAAATCACAGAACAGTTTAGGCCCAGAATCCATCTGTGATATGTTTAAGAAATATAAACCTAACAGGCTCTTAGAGCTAAGGACTCAGGTGAGTCCCAGTCCAGACTAAACATGGACAAGCAGCATTTAGCTGTTGTGGAACAAACTTCCAGTGGACATGACCCTTTTAACACATCTAGACACTTTTAAATCCAGGTTGAAAAAAAAAAAATAAAAAAACGTATATACACTACCGTTGAAAAGTTTGAGGTCACTTTGCCATGGGATTCAATAGGGAAGTGAGCCCAAACTTTTGAACGGTAGTGTATATATATATATATATATATATATATATTTGGGCTTGTTGGGACCTGGACGTCTTGTAGTCATTGAGTCTGCTACAGACGAGCCCTACGGTGACCTGGTGTAGGACTGCAGGGACAAAGGTTGACAGACATAGTTGCACCCAGTTGAGGTAGGGTGCAGAGGCTTCCCAGCCCAATCAGTCTGGAAGTTGTAATCAGCAGTAGGACTGACAGGAAGTGAGAGCTAGAAGACGGTGTCAAGACTGGGGGAGGCAGCAGAGAGAGAGAGAGAGAGAGAGAGATAGTGGCAGGCCACCTATACTGACCCACCAGGTAAAAGGTCGCTATATCTCATGACTGCTGGTAACCCTTTGACGAAACAACCTCCTGGCCAGGAACAAGGATCCAGAGAAAGCTCACCCAAACCACCTTAACTGGGAAGGCCCCAGAGGTAAGGTACCCCTACAGTAAGAATTGTAAAGGCTTGAAGGGCCTTAAGATACATAAAGCTATGTCCAAGTGCAGGAAAGGGGAAGCACAGGTAGACCTTGAGTCTGTTGAGACTCGGGAAGCTCCAGTCAGTAGGTAAGTCCAGGATGTACTTAACCACCACCATAGTCACTATGAACTTTTAATTAATAGGCATGTCGGCAATATAAATTCTCTGTCTAGGGGAATTTAATTAGAGTTTATGCTGATGCTGGCAGAGTTAATAAAACAAGATATTTCAATTATGATTATGATATTATATTTTTAAATGGCAATTAGCTGCACATCATGTTCTCGAATCCCAGGTCCACTACTCCTTCTTTTTTTCTTTTAATCTCTTTTTGTTGCTTTTGGTTGTTCTTACAAATTTTAAATCTATTACAGATGGATCTTATCACATAATTACCTTTCACAGCTAAACATGGTAGACCTCTTCAGCTGTTAAGCAATGTGCATTGAAAACGACTGATGTTGATCTTATTATGCAAGTCTCAATGTAACTATTTAGGATGACACATATTTATGTGTGTGGGGGTCTGTTTATTGTTCAGCAGTGCATGTCTGAGTTAAAGAGGTATGGAAACCTGCCAGTTGAGTCACAGTGTTAAAAGCTTTTACACATTTGGCAGCTGGTGTTGGCAGGTAATCCAGTCAAGTCAAGGATGGACTGCAAGCCAGAAATGGATTTGCTTACAATAAAAAGGTGGATTGGAAGAAGTAAGAGAGGATTAGTGAGTAACACAAGTGTTTGTCTAATGGATGAGTCAATACGTTAATCTTCAAAAATGATACGTGACTCATATATCACATGTGGCATTATAATTAATATAATATAGCCAATAACGCATGCAGCGGCCAGAAGCCCGCCATTAAAATGAAAGTTAAAAGTAAATTTCATGATATAGCATTCTAGTCTCATTTCCAAAGCATCAAATTCTACCAATGGCATCTTTTGAAAATATACGTAAGTTCTTCTTTGGTGTCAGTGATATGAATGCTAAAAATATGAAAATAGCAAATAATAAATGTCATTTTGTTGTGTTTAACTCGCTGAAATGGCAACAACATACTCATTAGGGGCTTGAAAAATAAACATGGGGTAACTAACAGAACTTACAAAAAAAAACAACACACAAACAAAACCACCCAAGGCATGAACTGGAGACCGAAACTGCACATTAATGAAACAAAATTGTAAAATTGTAATGTAAAAAGGTGGTGTAGGAAAAAGTTGACCAATCACAGACACATATTTTGCAGAACAAACTATATGCCTGGATGCCTACAAACAGAACTATAAAATTAAATGATAAGGGGGATAAAAAAGAAAAAAACTAGGTTACATGTAAGCCCTCAGTCACACTGGTATAAAGTTGGTGGGTCAGTGACCCCTGGCTACCCTAAACATTTGCTACCACCCTTATGTGGGCATTCACCCATTCACACACTCTACTTTCATTTTTTCACTTTCATTAAAGTATTTCCTGTTATTGGAGTCCAGGTGGTGTCATATCAAATTAAAATAAATGTTATTGCCCATGGTTTGCATGTTTCTCAGACAAGCCTGTAACAAATCTGACACTGAGGTTATTGCAACTTTAAAAATGTTTTATGGATAGGGTTAGTGGGCAGTTTATTGTATTTGCTGGCTCTTACTCAAACATGATGGGGAGACTTTATTCACTGTGGGCGTGTGTGTGTGTGTGTGTTTGTGAGGAGTTACAAGGTTACGGAGAAAGCCTCCAGTACTGGAAAGGCATAGACAACTAATGTAAAGGACTGGGTGGACATTGTGTTTGGGTGATGATGATTTCCATCCATACATCCTTATTCGATGCTACCTTATTCCAATGCAGTCACAATGGGGCTGGAGCCTATCCCTGCAGCCACTAGACAAGATACAAACACTGGACAAGCTGCTAGTCCAGCAAGGAGATGACAAGTTTGTGGTAGCTAATTACTGCTTCCTTACATGGTAGCTGCTAAGATGGGATGATGTTTGGTGCTGCTTGTAGCACAGGGGAGAGCATTTTATCTTCTTGTGTTGCAGGGATCCCCGAGGAAGAATTTGTCAGAACACATCAGTTGTCAAACCTCCTTAATAAAACAAACAAAACAATTCAAGAAAAAAATTAAATATTAATAACAATTAAATGAATTAAATAAAAGAAAACATATTAATAAAATACATTATCTATTGAATTCTCAATATACAGTGTGATATTATTGTGGGAAACCTTGGGTGATGTAATTCATGTGGCCAGGCAGCCAATTGTGTATGTGAAACAATGCGTCTCAACATGCTTCAAAGCTGCTCTGTAATGACTCAAAAACGTAATGAAGAGCAAAGGGAATTGACAGGGGCTTCAAATCCCCCTGATCCTTTTATAATCAAGATTCTGGGGGGATTGTGGAATAAGCTGCGTCCAAGAAAATCTTTTCCACAACCAATAGGATCCATCATCAGTGTGGCTGTGCTTGACACCACCAGGAGGTCTTGTGCTCATGGCTTTTTGGGTCAAAACTGTTTCAGATCAAGGAGGACCCAATCTAGTCTTTGATGCTGTGTATGGTTGGTAGATATTCCTTAGGAAATTATTGATGGAACTGATAATAGGAAATTACATATCTGGACCCCTACTGTTACTCACATCATTCAAATGTCAGTGCCATAATGTGCTGCAGCATCTTTTATTAAACCAATGGCTCCTGAAGGCTGTATAATGCCATTCTCCCTCTAACTCTGTTTTAAGTATATTCATTACACAGTTAATTTAAGGATTTAAATTCCAACAAGATAAACAATTAGCCACCAGTTATGGCACCAACTTTCACTGCATCAACGTGAAAGTACAACTTGAAAAATGAACTAAATATGAATTTATATGATAAGAAAACTATTTTTTTTTCTTTTACTACTGTTTTTAATTAGTGGAACAAAATTATATTTTGGTGTAATGGACACTCCTGCAAAATGAAGCTATTTTACAATGTGACATTAATGCATGCATGTGATTAAATAATTAACATTGTTTGCTTCATTAATTCATAGCATTATTACAGCATTTATTATCTCTGAAATTGAATTGTGTAAAATGGCCATTTGTTTGTTTTGGGATGCACTAGGACGACCAAATGATCCATGCATCCTGATGTTTATTTTTTCCATTCACAGTGAAACTGACTGAATCTATTTCTTCCTGTAAGTTGATATACATCAATAATAAATTATTTGTATGTTTCTCTAACTTGTTTACTAGTTTCCAGTTGAAGAAATTTCTTGCTGCCTGTCTTGTGCTAATTGTGTCAAAAACCATGTCAGATCTATTTATTGAGATGCAAGTAAAACATGATCAGAAACACAGGAAGGCATTGCATCATTCAAGACAAATCATACTATCAAATCACTTTCATTTTGTCTGCACACTTTAACTATTGCATGCTGTGGAAAGCCATAAAGGATGGAAATGAATGGGTTTGCCTTTAGGAGAACTGGTTTTGGAGCCATTCTGTATCTCTGGTAGCTTGGCTCTGTGGGTACTGATGTAGCTACTGTAGGTCAGTCAACCATTTTTATGCACACTGAATATCTTAACATGAATGGACGGTGCACATGTTCTACAAACACTCTCAGACTTGTACCATTCACTTGTCACATAGTAACACCAGCAGGTAAGATTTGGACTTTGTATCATCTAAAGTTCTTTGTGTTTTTGGCATGTTTACATTATTATCAGTTGTGTCTTAAATCATAATGTGTTGTTTTATATCGATGTGTGAGGTTGGTGTAGTTTCTAAGTTCAGTAATATGAACTTTCACGGAATTGAAAGCTTGATCATTGACCCTATCGAAGCAGTCTGATAAATTATGGGTTGCAGGGTGAAACCATTATGAGATCATCTACATGCTACTGAATGTAATGGACAATAATACACAAAATACCTAACATGGAGAATAAACAACCAGCTATCCTAAGTCAGAGGCTTCCTCAGGTCTGCTGATTCAAAAAACAATTCCTGCCTGCAGAACTAGCTTTCCATAATGACTCTTAGTAATGATTATTTCCTCATCATCTTTGTATTTATATATTTGTTTATTTTATTTTAAATTATCAGTCAGTCACTTCACTGAAAAATCCGACTTCCATTTGTGGATTATTAAAATATTCAATTCAGGGCTGTCAAGAGGAGCACTTGTATTTGTACAAATTACTCTTAGAAAAGTCTATTATCACTTAATATATTTATCTTTTATTTCCATTTTCATCTGAGAAACGATTGTGATCTCACAGAAATAGGAAAGATTCAGTGTAGATTGTTTGGTATTTCAGGTATATGGAGAAATGAAAACCATGATAATAGAGTAATTTTTCTCCTCGGTTCAACCTTAACGTGACCCCATCAGTATTTCTCTCTGTTTCTTCCTCACAGACACACACACACACACACACACACACACACACACACACACACACACACACACACACACACACACACACACACACACAAACCAATATTTCTGTTTGATTTATTTTACGTAAGATCAAAAAGACATAAATATGAAAGGGCCCTAAAAGTTCTCATGACAACCAAGTGATAAATGCATGTTTCCATGACTTTCTTCTTGCTATACCTGGAGGTGCACCTTTACTCAGTTGCTACAGTCCTTCAAACTGTGTTGCTGTGCTGTATGTCAAACTGCTTTGGTTTGCACTTCAATAATTTACTGGCTGCCAGATGATAATCAGATAGATTATTTGTCCCTGATTTATATTGCAAATGGATCACTTGGGGGTTTTGTGCTTGTCTGTCTTTGCTAATATATATAAACTGTGTCAAACATTTTAACTGCTGTTTATTAACTGTTTTACAGAACTCAACCTTAGATGGTACATCAGTCTCATTACATTGTGTCTTTGATAGCTTGGAGTATGACAGTACTCAACAATTACAGTTTCACATGTTTTCCTTATGTTACATAGAATAAAATGCAAATAAAAAAAGGTACTTTTCTACTAGACAGTTATTCAAATCACAGTTAAGACACTCAGGTGCTGGCATAGAGCCACAGAACTCACCAGGTTGGAGTTCTTTTGATGGTTCTCTTCAGTTCAGGTACTTATGTTCTGTTTGAAAACAACAATGGTGCCCAGTATGGTTCAGCATCTTTATTAGCTTGTTGAAGAAGACAAAGAAATACGCTTCTCATCAACTTGATCCAGTGGGTGTTGCTTTTGAAAATGGACGTTACTACACAAAATTCAGCGAAAACATCCAGAAATCCAGAAACTTGTGATCCCCAATTGACCAACCATAAGGGAGTACTTCCGTGTAAGTGTCTGCGTAGCAGGGGTGCAGATCAGGTCTAGAAGAGGTGCGCGTCGGCCTGCCGTGGAGCTATGCAGCGCCTACAGTGATGACGCAGAAGCCGCACGAGTATGTATCCACCATTACAATCGTATTTAATCTGTCCATCATGTTAATGTAACTGATCTGATCACTTTATCCAGCGTCCATGTAAACATGTCAGCTGGAATCTGATCAGGTTGATTTAAATCAAAGACATGAAATATTTGTTCTCATAAACACAATTATTGGCACACAAAATATTCATGAATCTAATAAATGATGAATTGCAGGTTGCACTTACGTTAAACAACCGATGGCTAGAATGCTTTAATCTTTTTGCAGTGAAGCAGAAGAAATCCATTGTGATTGGTCAATTTGTAATTACGTATTTCCTTCATTTGTTTGCATTGTAAAATGTTCAACAGATGGAAAATTTCTTTATCTGCTTTCACAATCTCTAAAAGACAATGCTCCAGGTCTGCTACCATTGTTGTTCTAAAACAGGAAATACTTGCAGGAACTGAAGCAAACCATCGAAGAAACACTGCCCTATGGATTTACTAGCCGATACCAGCCCTACTGCCACCTGCAGATCCAGATTATTATATTATATTATATTATATTATATTATATTATATTATATTATATTATAAGCAGATTTATCACATGATCATGTCTGATCTCGACTAGACATTTAATACTTTCCTATTATTACCTTAAATTGCTTTTTGTACCTTTCCAACTTCGTTTTGGTTTGAACTCAGTGGGTTTCCTTGAACAAAAGATACTAATATAATCAGCTGTTGATAGGGTAATGAATACAAGGCTGAGCAATATTAGGAGCAAAAGCTGGCACAACGACGGGACACAGACAAGCATCATAGTTTCAGGAGGATTAAATTTGTTATCAAAAATAAACACCGACAAATAACAAGACAAAAAATAAAAATAATGGAAACTCACTATTGAATTCGGCCTTTGTTTAAGTTCAACAGTAAGCTTTGCAAATAATTTGACTGGCTCTACACAGCTTTGTGCCAACAAGGATAAACTTCAACAAAGATTTACACATTCCCTGCTGAGAGTTTCAAAGTATCTACACTTATTAACAGCAGATGATCTTTCCAGAGTGAGCTGCTTGCTGTACATAGCAACCCCACGCAGTTAGTGAATAGTGTCTTAACGCTTCAGCCATTGTTCGGTAAAAGTCAGATAATTAGGCTACTGTAAAAAAGCTGATGGAATACTGCTTTTTGATAGTACTATTGAAATGAACTATTAAAAAAGTATTTGTTATGTACAAGTGGTATTTTACAGAAAGGGGGAAGTTTATGTAATTATATTGGAAACAAAAATAAGGGAATTATCCGGTTTGTAAAAGCACACCAGGGTCTGGAAACTTCTATTAATTATTTTGAGAGTTTATTGAAATCTGAGCTTAAAAAGAAAAAAGCTGGTTGTCTCAGAAATAAATATGAGGTAAATTTCACTTATGCTGTTATACGATTCAAACTGTTTGTACAATTCTCATAGTTTGGAGTCAACAGTTGCTATCTGCTGTATCTTTCATAAGGTGATAATAATAATAATAAAGTGCAAAACCTTTGGTAAAGTCTAAAAGAGATATTTCAGTAGTATTTGAAAGTTGGGTTGAGTGAAACACCATTTCTGATGCTTCACAGAAAAACTAATTTTCACCTACAGCTTGAAGCTTAAAAACTTAAAAATGAGCAAACACTATTTCTGGTTCATTTTATACCGTGTTACTTTTGCATCACTAAAGTCATCAACTGAAGGATACACATCAGTGTGTGGTGGCTGGCCATTGTATCCTTCATGGAGGTTTTCATGTTTATGTAGGACAGTTTTACATTATCTCAATTGCAGAAATGATAGAGAGCTTATTATTCTGGCTTCACACCAGGAACATGGCATGTGGGTTGTGTTTGCTTTCTGAACTGCTGCATTGACGACCGTATATTTCTATTCACACCAACAACTTTTCTGCTGCAACACTGCCTGTGCATGCTTGTTAAACCCAGCATGGATCTGGTAATGGCCATAAATAGTCTTTTGTACTTCTAGGTTGGTATAACTCTAAAAGTGAACACAAGAAATGTGCCCAGCTGTTGCTGTCTTTGCATGATGCTTCCCTCACATACAAAATAAAAGACACCACATTGAAACACGGTCTCATGGTGACAATGCAGTTGAAGTGGCTGCTGAAATGTGCAACCAGTGTGGATGTTTGTCTGTTAACATAACTGTTAACATAACTCAGTTATACACACAACATGCATTCACCATAGCCTTAATGCAACACATAGTATTGCCTATCTGATCCATGCAAAGACTTTAACAATGAAAAGATGTGATTTGAGTGATGGGGGGACTCTCTACCCTGGCAGAACTGTGTCTAGCAACACCCCTGCAATGAATAGAACCTTAAGTAAACATTTATACTCCTCCATCCCTCAAGTCCTGATCATATTCCAGAGAATATAGAATAGATTTTGATCATCTTTATGAAGAATAGGATCTATGCTTTTGTTTGTTGTGTCTTCTTATGACAAACATATATTGATGATATATCTATCTATCTATCTATCTATATATATATATATATATATATATATATATTAGTGCTGGGCACGCTTTAATCGGGCGTTAACGCAACGCTTAATTAACGCCGTTAAATTTTTTAATTGCGCGTTTTTTTTTTTTTTTTTTTTTTTTTTTTTTGCTGGCCGCTGGCTTTGATGACAGAAACATGGCGTCTCTCTTCCCTGCTGCAGCGGTGCGTCTGACGTGATCGGGAGAGAGCAGGTTTATTAAAATAAAGAGAGGTTTTCTGTCTGGAACAGGAAGAAGAAAAAAAGAACCGACGTTTCTCTTTGTCAAAATAAATGCAGATGGACAGAACATCGTAATTTTTGGACGGGAAACTTTTTAATTATTATTTTTTTTAATAAATGCGGTTTTAATTTATGCAAGACAGCAAAGGTAAGACATGCTTTCTGACTTTTACAAACGTGAAGCATTAATCCGGTCTTCTTCTGCCTCTGGTTCGGTGAATCTTGGTCGTAGCGAGATGAAACTTTCAGCTGTGGAATCTGTGAGATGTGAGCTTTTAGTAGAGGAGCCATTTGTTCGTGTCCATGTCGTGGGGTGGACACGGGGAGACATCATTTGTGTTTACATATTTTTCGGACTTTGTGTAGCTGGTCTTTAAATAATTTGTTGTCTTAACTGTGTGTGTTGGTGATAGAAATGGTTTTACTGAGCTGGTAGCTGAGATTCTGGACTTTCTGTGGTTACCACATGTTTATAGTTACATCTACAGACCTGACGCTACACCTGGAACGAGATGTTAACCCCTTAACTCCCGGTAGGGGATGGAAGTTATTGTGCATATTGTGAATTTTTCTCTCTCCTCACCATCTAGAAGCTGTGAGATTCTAATCCTGCTTTCTGTCTGTTCACCTGATGCTGATATTTATCACATATTGTTCCTTCTGTGTTTAGAAGGAAGCAGCTTCACAGCTTTAAACTAATCCTGCTGACTTTTTACCTTTTAGTTAGTAAATCCCAAACATTTCATCCTTCTTTCTCATAAATATGTGATTTTATAAATATATATGAAGAAATATTTTAGCTGTTGCTGTTTAAAGAGAAAACTGCTGCTAAACCTGTTTATGTGTTTAGTGCAGGGTTCTGCAGCCTTTCCAATCCAAAGAGCCATTTTTCCCTCAGCCAGCTAAATAAAACTCCTTTAGAGACGCAAATGTTATGAGACTTTTCAAAAAGTAAACTTAATATATTTTTAATGAAGAGCCACCATAGGATGTTTGTTATTTTTGAAGAACCACATTTTTATTTCTGTTTTTAGGTTTTAAAATAAACAAATACATAAACCTTTATATAAAAAAAGAGGATAAACAGACTTTCTTCTAAGGGATGTAGATATTTGTGTAAAATGATGTAAAAGAAAGGGGAAAAAAAGTCCATGGTTTCCAACCTAATGATAAGAAAGATAGATTAAAAAAATATATTTTAGCCACGTATTTAGAGGCATTGTGGAAGGTCCAGAGAGACACTTGCAGCTCCAGAGTTGCAGGTTGGAGACCCCTGATGTCGTGTTTGTAAACCAAAATTTACTGCATTTTCTTTTTATAGCTGTAGGCCTTTTTTTTAAAGGAAAGAGACATTTTGCGCGTAACGATGTGATTAATCGCGATTAATCGCAGTATGTCATGCGATTAATCGCGATTATAAATTTTAATCGTTGCCCAGCACTAATATATATATATATATATATATATATATATATATATATATATAAATATATGTAGGCGTGGGTTCTCTCCAGGTACTCCGGCTTCCTCCCACCATCCAAAGACATGCATGTTTGACTAATTGATGACTCTAAATTCTCCCTAGGAGTGTGTGCGAATGTGAATGGTTGTTTGTCCCTTGTTGGCCCTGTGATGGACTGGTGACCTGTCCAGGGTGTACCCTGCCTCTCACCTGTTAATGCTGGGATAGGCTCCAGCTTACCCACGACCCGTAATGGACTAAGCAGTACAGAGAATGAATGAACATATATATATACATATATATATATATATGTATATATATATAAATTGTCTCCTCGCCCTCCATGGGCGGTCTCATCCATCCAAGCTCGGGTCCTCTACCAGAGGCCTGGGAGCTTGAGGGTTCTGCGCAGTATCTTTGCTGTTCCTAGGACTGCACTCTTCTAGACTGAGTTGTCTGAGATTTGTCCTGGGATCTGCTGTAGCCACTCTTCCAATTTGGGGGTTACTGCCCCGAGTGCTCCGATGACCACAGGCACCACTGTTGCCTTCACTTTCCAGGCCTTCTCAAGTTCTTCTTTCAGGCCTTGGTATTTCTTCAGTTTCTCATGTTCCTTTTTCCTGATGTTGCAATCACTTGGTATTGCGAAGTCAACCACAACAGCTTTCCTCTGCTGTTTGTCCATCACCACAATGTCTGGCTGGTTTGCCATTACCATTTTGTCGGTCTGGATCTGGAAGTCCCACAGGATCTTAGCTCGGTTATTATCTACCACCTTCGGAGGTGTTTCCCACCTTGACCTTGGGGCTTCCAGTCTGTACTCCGCACAGATGTTCCTGTACACTTTACCAGCCACTTGGTTATGATGCTCCTTGTAAGCTTTCCCTGCCATCATCTTACACCCTGCAGTTATGTGCTGGATTGTCTCAGGGGCCTCTTTGCACAGTCTGCACCCGGGGTCTTGTCTTGTATGGTAGATCTGGGCCTCTATTGCTCTGGTGCTCAAGGCCTGCTCCTGTGCAGCTATGATCAGTGCCTCTGTGTTGTCTTTCAGTCCAGCCCTTTCTAGCCATTGGTAGGATTTCTCGATATCAGCCACTTGAGTTATCTGTCGGTGGTACATCCCGTGGAGGGGCTTTTCCTCCCATGATGGTTCCTCCATCACCACATGATCTGTTTTCCACTGCCTGAGACATTCACTGAGCACTTTGTCCATTGAGGCCATCTTCCTGATGTATTCAAGGATTTTGGATGTTTCATCCTGGATAGTGGTTCTGACACTCACTAGTCCTCTGATTCCTTCCTTGTGCTTAGTATACAGTCTCAGGGTGCTGGATTTGGGGTGGAACCCTCCATGCATGGTCAGGAGCTTTCGTGTTTTCACATCTGTGGTCTGAATCTCTTCCTTTGGCCAGCTTATTATTCCCGCAGGGTATCTGATGACCAGCAGGGTATAGCTGTTAATTGCCCGGACCTTGTTCTTGCCATTGAGCTGACTCCTTAGGACTTGCCTTATTCGTTGGAGTTATTTGGCTGTGGCTGCTTTTCTTGTGGCCTGTTCGAGGTTGCCATTTGCTTGTGGGATTCCAAGGTACTTGTAGCTGTCCTCAATGTCTGCTATTCTGCCATCTGGGAGTGAGACCCCTTCTGTATGGACTACCTTCCCTCTCTTTGTCACCATCCTCCCACACTTCTCAAGTCCGAATGACATTCCGATGTCATTGCTGTAGATCCTGGTTGTGTGGATCAATGAAGCAGTGGAAGATATATATATATATATATATATATGTATGTATATATTTTTTTTTTTCATTCTCTGTACCTCTTAGTCCATTACGAAGCTAGTGAATTTTTGTTTGCAGTCACATAAACACTAATGAACAGACTAATTTAAATGCACACACCCACTCAGTGATCAGTTTCACTTTTTTAATAAGAAGCAGAGTTACTTCTCTCTCCCCTCTCTTTGTTTTGTCTCCCATGGCCTCCACTTGCAACTCTTGGCAATCTGTTCATTGCGCTGTGATATTAGGTGATTAAAAATCACCATATTGGAAGATGAGGAGAGGAAAATGAAAAGGGAAAAGAAAACGGGGGGAAAAAAGTGCTGTGGTTGCTTCACCTGCACCTGAGAGGAATACTGAATGGGCCAGAGGCATCTGGCTTGCCATTGTTATTCTAAGTGCCTTTCATATGGTGAAAAGCCCTCCATGAAATAAAGAAGCAAATAAGTAAACAAAAACCAAAATAGCAAATCACAAGACAAACAAACCCCATGCTACTTGTTCTAATCTATGTTGCTGTTATCTACTTAAATGGCTGGTGAATAAACATTTCTCCAGTGTGTAGTGGCAATAACAACACACACTATTTCATAATGCACAACTAACCTTAGTGATTTAAAGGATCAAGAGCCAGCTTTTTATGCAAACAGAAAGGTGGTGAAGCGTGGAAATTGATAGGTAGCTGCAGGTGTTCCAAACTGGGAAAAAAATAAAAAAAGAATAACATATTTCCTGTAGTTAAAGTACAATGAATCTGCTGTCAACCATGGAGGCAATGTGAAGCCTAATGGACAGACTGAAAATAAGTCACAGTGGTGTGCCTGCATCTGTTCAAGACAGTTAATAGCAGACCCTGCACAGCAGGGCCAATGAGAGCTTGTTAGCCCTCACATAAAAACTCTGATCTTCATCCTTGTTACTGATGGTGATTCTGATCACACTGAGAAAATTATCCAGAGTTTGTTTCTTGTGAGGATGGCAGGTGGAAACATTGATCAAATGTAGCTCCCCCTAAGTCCTTTGATTCATTTGTGGTGTCTTGATCCCAGCAGTTGGAGACAAAAATATACATCACATCAGAAGGTAATGTGCTCTGCCATAATGAAAAGGTTGCATTATGAATTACAAAAATGCGAGACAACATATACATAACATAACATTAATCATTAACATGTTGTGAAACTATTGACTTATAACAAACCATTGCACATCAAATTTCAGTTTGTCACACAATACCCTGATTAACAAAATACACACAGTGCACATCATTGAAATTAAATGATCTCTAACTAAATAAATGCATGAAATTCTCTCGCAGACATACTGTAGTTTATAGAATATAGTGGTCTTAGCAGATACTGCAAAAAATGCTTGTACACTCAAGGATTATAAACTGAGAGGGGCTAAAATTGTTATAGGGACTGAAACTCTAGTCTCAATTCAGATTTATTATTAACAATGAAAATATTATAACTTGCAAAGAAAAGTTGCATAAACATACATTGTTGTTTCTGTTAGAGGTACAGTATGTTATTCAAGTCTTTTAAGTTTAACAAACTTCACTTTCATATTTCATTACTTCACGTTTGGTATTCTTACTGTTTTCTTGGCAGTGCTGCAAAATTGCTCCTTTTGGTTTTGTTTTTGCTTGTATTTAAACATTTCCCATGACAAGCAAGGGAGGAAATACTTTGTACCTCCTCCTCTTTTCTCCTCTTAATCCTAGATGTCACTTCTTCACACTGGATTTGGGGTCTTATTCCAGACTTTAGAAAACTTGATCAGCTGATTCCACATGTGAAAAGTTTTCTGTTGGCATGATCATTCATCATCAACACATAACAAAAAGTGACAGATGTACCGAGAGCAGGTGAAAATGTCCTAAAAAAATTGTGTTTTCATGTAAATGTTCAGATATAAAGACAATATGACAACAGATAATGCAAGAGGCTGCTCTTATCATATATCAAAGATATGAAAATATACGCCAGCTGTCATGCACTCCGGGCTGCAGAGCAGCTGCAGACCTGATGGATTCCTGGCAATGTTTTTATAAAAGCAGGAAAATCCTGCTATATATTCAGTTTTGGCTGAGTTGCAGCAAATGAGGCCACAAATTTCTAACATGCAAATTGCTGCCAGAGATCTGCACAGACAGTAGCAAAATATCATTCATTCATTCATTCATTCATTCATTTGTTCAGAAAAAAAACCTTCATGCTTTCATACCAATGCTTGACCACTGAATTATGAAAGTAAATTCTTACAATGAATAATGATTATTTTTTTCTAATAATTTCTATACTTTCAAAATGTAAATATAACAGAAAAGTGGAACAAGTAGCCTTCAAAAGAAATATGTGTTATAAGTATGTTCAACATAAACTATAAATAAATTATGTTTAAAGACGAGAGGAATTTGGTAAGATAAAAAAAAGAAAATGAGAGTGAACCTTTCTGTACTTTGTGTAATGGAGGGGTGGGCAGAGGTGAACAAAGACAGTATGATGGAAATAAGCCTGATCATCTGACATACATGTTCCCATGACAACCGTTAGTACTGGAAATGCAAGGATGCATATAAACACACGTTACATTTATGTACCTCTTAGCTTCACTCCACATTTTGTGCCCTCTCATGTTTGTTTCTCCTTCCTCAGCCTGGCAGGGTTTCCATTTCTAAAATTACTGCAAGTCAAACGACAACTAACATCTTTGCCTGTGTAGTGATTCCAAAAAGGTTTCGTTAAATAGGCTCTTTCTTTTTCTGCCTGTCTTTAGTTGTTTTCAACACCGTAAACATTGCATTGAAAGTGATTTAATTGGCAAACAGTGCTCAATCAGCTTACAAGTAATCTAATTTGTTTGTGACTTTGCCCCCAGTCTTTTTCAGCAATCTTCAAGCTTAACACTGTGCTTTTCTGAAGCCCATGCGTGAGATCCCATCATCCAACAATACAATCCTCCCAAAAGAGCCTTGCAGGCAGATGAGAGAAAGAGAGAAAGGATTTATAAAGGGCTCATTAGCACTGTAAACATTTGAGCTACCACTGGTTATCCACAAGACTCAAAAAGTCTTCCCAAATACTTGCTATAGAGAAGGAGTCTGACTATACATTTAATATTTATTTGTATTGGTGCAAAAGTGAGCATTATGCTTTTTGAAGAAAGGAAGGATACATTTCTAAAAGCTCAAATGATTATTGTGTGTTGCATCTCTATATTGACTCTCATCCAAAGAAAGTGATAAAAGTTTGATGTATTAGCTGCTTTTATTGTTGTTGGACTGCCAGTGAAGCAAACTCAATAACTTATAAAGGTATCACTGCATAACATTTTAATTTTAAAAGCCCATGCTTCTGACTTGTTTTGATTGCTGAATGACATTGATTATGTACATTTCTGGAGTCACTGTTGTCCAGCAGCATTCTGAGGCTGAGAAACTGCTCATCACAACTTTTTTTTCCCGTCCTGATACATCACTTTATAGAGCATTTTGCTTTACATCACTGTGTCCCATGTTAGTAACTGGATATCAACACACTGGGCATTCTGAATGTCCACCATTGCTGATTCAGCAAAGAAACAGCTCTCTGGCTGTAGTAAGCTCAAAGAAGAGAAAGAATACAAGATGGACGCTGAATGAACCATTATTAGGAGGCACCTCAGCGAGAAGGATAATTAAAAATGATTTGGTTGCATGGCTAAGAAAAAAGGAAAGAAACAGTTGTCAGCCAGTCTGGCTCGACCCACACAAAACAGATTATAGAAAACTGGTTACTGGAAATTGTACTGACTGTGGAACACAACATTTTTAATTCGATGAGCAGTCGCCGTATTTCCAGATCATTATTAGAATAGCTACGACCTGTACTGCTATATGCAATAAGCTTTACATGTGTGATTTAATGTGTAGGCTGCTAGTAAACGTAATTTTTAATAAAGCACTGTAAGGAGGAAAATGCATCTGTGAGTCTTGTTATTATCCTGCAGAGCTTCAGATTATAAACAATTAAACAAATGTAAAGAAATAAAGCTTGTACATTTAAAGGTTAATGTTGCCAAACTTTGTAGTCAAAGTGCAAGAGGAACTGCAAATTTTTATAGGTGATGAAGCAAAAATGCTCTGATGTACTTTTCTTGGTAAGTAATGGAGAAACAAAATGACTTTTTGAAGAGTGAAATTGTGTAATCTGATTGTGTAACCTGGTACTGGTATCTTAAGTTTTTTCACATGGCCAAGTTGTTGTAAAAGTGCTGTTGGTTTTAAGTGAATGAAAATGACTAATGAGAAGAGATTATGTGTGTGAGTGACATTTTAACTGTTAGTTTTCTGTCATCAGTGCAGCCCACCTGCACTATGCTCACTCTGCTTAACAGCCTTTCAGAGTGGGCGATAATGAGCAACAATGGCAGTGAGGCAGATATGAGAAGTACAAGTGAGATAGACATTCAACAACTCTCCAGATGTGCCTGACAGCCAATTGTCAGCCTGATAAATAAGCCAAGTGTTTGCTTACATGGAACAACTGGGTTTCTTTATGTAAAATGGCCTAAGATTTTTTTTTTTTTTTTTTTTTTTAATTTCAATAGGAACAAAAGAACAAGACCATATTTTTTGCCTTGTACCCAGCTTGTAAAATTTTGACCTGATGGAGCTAAGTTATAAGAGAGAATCATAACTTATTAACCCTTGGTGACAATCCAGCTAATTCCAAAAAAAAAGGGATCAAAGTGACCGACAGACAACCGTAACCATCACAGCTGCACTTCCTATGTGACTATAACCAGTGTAAAGTGTCACCCAGTACCTCTATTACAATGTGCCTTACAGCATTTCTCCTGCTTGCCTGTGCTCTCCATATGCTGACACTGAGATAAACAAATGTGGCTGAAAATCCAGGTTGCCTAAGAGCTGTGCGCAGACCCCACTGAGGACCAGGAAGTCATTCTAACAGATAATCCAATAAGCCGGTGCCATCCTGTTCCAGGCAGTGTAACCCGGTGAGCGAGAATAGTAGCTGGGAGGTGACAGGAAGAGCATCTCTTCACCTCTCTGAGCCCTACTGGCTCCCTTACTGTCACAGCTACCGCCTCCTGCCAAGTCACTCATTAACCCCAGCAGAGGGGCTACAGGAAGAGAACCGAAGATGGGAAGCAAAAGTTGAGAATAGCTGTGCCCTGGTGGGAAAGAATAAATAAATAGAAAGAGGAGAAGACAGGATACCTTGCAAGAACATTAAAGCAATTCTGTTCAAATGGCATTTTTGAAATATTATTGTTATTCATATCTCTTGTTGCGACTGTCATCAATCAACTTTCATTGTTTTTTAGACCGAGAAGAAGACTGCTGGAAGTACAACAATGAATGAAATAACTGATGGAAACTTTTTACCTGGTAGAAATACATTTCTGTTGTTGATGCTTGAGATAAAATTCAATAAAGCTTGATAAGAACCCAGTAAAAGTGACAGAGGCTGTGCATGATGTTCAAGAAAAGAGGACTGCAAAACTCTTGGTCCTTTGGGGAATTCAGGGGGGAAAGAAAGCCATATGGCGGTGGAGAGATGGGTTCCTATAGAAGAAGGTGGGTGATGAAGAATGAAAAAAAAAAAAAAAAAAAAAGGCTTGAAGGTAAAACGAAAAGGCCATGGCTGTGAGACTGCAGGAGAGTGGTATTTTAGTTGTCAGCCAGAAAAGTGAAAAGCCACACCAACACTCACACACAAACACACATACACACAAAATACAAGGCTATTTTCTCCCCCTGCATCCTCTCACCTTTATGGTATGTTCGTTGTGCTCCCTGCAGCACACACACACGCACACACACACACGCACACACACGCATACACAAACTGAAGTCTGCACACACAGTCACTCAGAAAAAATACTCTGTGATCCCATGGTGAGAGCGAACGGAAGGCCACTGCTCACATATGGCCACCAGCTCTCTGCTGCTCCGTGACCAGAGTGAAAACCATCTGTAGATGGCACTACAGCACTTCAGAAAAACACTGCACTGTCTCATGGTTTTCACACACTCGTGCAGACACACAGTGGGTGTTCTGCACAGCCATATATACACACATGGTCATATGTTCACGTGAAATCCCTGGTAGTTGATGCACACAAAAGATACCACAGTATATGTATGTGTGTTTATGTGTCTGCATCTTTCAAGAAGCTGTATGGCCGAAGACAGTGTAACCATGCTTTCTGACAGCTCTGCCACTCTGTGACAATATGGGGATGATTTTCTTTGTTTCTCTTTTTGTTTTCTGACACCAAGGATTTCATGCACATGCACACACAAGTTAATTTACAGTACAAGTATGAGAAACACATGCTCGTTAGACACAGTTCAGCCTCTGATTGTTTTCACAACTCTTGTGGAAAATGACACCTTATCTGTCCACAGTGTTATCATCTGCAAAATGTCACCAGTGCTGCTGGGAGCATACTGTCAGCATCTTGCTCTTTCTCACTTGCCTTGAGACAGCAAATACTCACATTGATACCATATTGATATTGACAAAAGAAAAAGAAAACATAGGGGAAAAGCAAAGATACTTTGAGAACAGGCATAAGTGTGAAAAGCAGATAAAAAGCAAGAGAAATCAAAGCCGTAGTTGTGCTGAACTACATGGTCTATCTCCCTCTCAAGCCTGGAGAGTTGTTTTCAGAGGTTCTGGGTGTTCTGTTGCGTAGACTAGAGGAGAGGGGAAGGTTTCTGAAATAGATGACTCGCTCAGGGCTGTACACACACTCAGAACAGATGCAACCACAGCACTTCCTTAATAGTGTTCCTTGCACAGTAATAGTGGGAATACTTCTGCAGGGTGAGCATGAGTGTTTGGGTATGTGATATGTGGATTTCAATCTCTTTGAACTCTTAACTTCTAAGCTTTAAATAAAGCTTGAGTTTTCTGATGAGCAGTTTAAAGGAGTAAGGGAATTTGACCAAAATGTATCCATTGTGTGGCATTGTGTGAATGTGTGTGCATAATCATACCAAAAGAAAATTCAGTATTGAAAAGGGATAATTGATTTTTTTTTTTTATTTGATAAGGGATGAAGAACAGCAAAGCCTTATGGGTAATCCATCTCTACCTTTTACACTCAAATACCTGATTGAACATAGACCATTTATAACCATACTTGAATTTGTGCCCTTATTTATTTTGTTATATTTGGTACACACAGACTTAACTAAATACTTCCCTTATTTACCTTCATTTTCAGAATGAGTTGAGATCAATATCAATTTTATGTGGGAATTGTGTTTGTTTAAATTTCCCATTAAATGTTTAAATCTTTGTATGCACTATATGTCACCAATATGCAAGTACCTGACCTAAAATGACAAAAATGCCATAATGGAGGTATTAATGGCATTTTACAGTTTGTCATTAACTGAAAAATCTATTTGAAACTACAGATGAATCATTCTGGATTAAAGGAGGCGTATACTATTTTTTCACATTTCAAATTGCGGCTCAGAAGAGAAAGAATGGAGAGAAGTGTCTGACCAGTCCTCTGGAACTGACCGAACACAGATTATGGTGCATTTTTTGTTGGGTACTTTAAAGTGGCTCTATTATGCTCCTTTCAGCCTAATTTATTTTATATGTGAGTCCACAAGGGCAGGAATCAACCTCGCATTTCTCACAAACCCCTTTGTTTATTTTGTATTGATCCTCTCAGGTCAGCCTCTGCCAGAAACAAAATGAAGGAGAGTCTTCCGCCCTGAGCCGCGCCTCCACATGATGCAGGCTGCCTTCGATTGGTCAACTGCCGGGAGTAGCTGTTGAGAGTGCACGCTGTTTTCGTCATAAAAGTACCAACAGAACTCATGAACAAACCAAAGTAATATAAATACTTGTGTCAACACAAAATATACAGCCGTACATGTTCGAGCCAGAATCAGACCCCAAAAACGAAAGTAAACAACTCAGCAACATGCAAGAAATGCAGCAGGACATATCTGTTTGGTAAGTACTCTGCTTACCAGCTATAGCCCGATATAACATTGTTTGCTGTCCTGGCCTTATACATTTACTTGCCACTGTTAATAGGTGTACATGTGGCAAAAGCTGCCACAATGCTAACAGAGGTGGAAAATTTTTGCTGCCAAGAAATATATAAGCTAACGATGCTATTTGCTAACACTTCCGTGCATTGTTACACTGTAGTTTGCTGTATTTCTAGCCACTCCATGTACATCTATTGTTTCACGTGACTGATCAGCTGGGTCTTTTTAGCCTGGTTGCTATGTTTGTAGCATTTCCATCTACAGTGTTGATGGCTAACTTTCTGGTCTTTGTTGCATGTGCATTACCTACTGGTGGTGATCAGGTAAAGTAAGTGTGGCTTGACTCCTTTAGTTTGACTGTTGCTCACACACTAACTTTCATAACAAAACAGACAACTTATTCGGTTTTAATGTCACTTTTCCTCACAGCAGAGGAAGCATTTCTTGTGTCACATGTTGACATTGAAAACATTGCTTTGTCCACCATGGTAACTTCTGCCTAAAGGCTCATTTATGCTCCCTTATGTTTGTAAATAGCGACGTCTATTTCAAATGTTGTCAAACATCGTCGTCCTAATACTTCTATGCATCTTTTATGTTTTACGTTGCTATGGTTGTTAAGTCAGTTCCTCCAGTAGTGGGCAGTGCTAAGTTTAGATTTCACTCCCGTGAGGCGACGTCAGTTTCAGACATCATTTGGAAGCAGTAATGCACCGCTATAAAGTTATTTCCAACCACCAACATGCCTTAAACACTCACATATCCTTTGTTCAAAAGCTTGCACAATTTCTACAGTTGTTCATTCATCTTCTGCCCCTGCAATTTCCAGTGCTATTGTTCGTCTGCTGCGTCAAGCAAAGAATAGCAAAGCTCCCTGAAAATGGACCAAATAAATTGCGTAACTGACACAGAAGACGGCCAAAACTGTCCGTTCGTGGTTTTACTTGAGCTTTAAAAACATAAATACACACCATAATGCAGTATCAAATATTGAATGCTTCTGGCCCGACAAAAGTTAGTCCTGTTCATGTCAACCCTTAACTGGCCATTTTTCGTAAAATCTCCTGGTCTGACTATGAGGGCAGGCAGTTGTGTGGCATTGCCAAAGGGCCAGAGGGGTGAAAATGTTTCATTTGGGAGAATTTTCATTTGAAATGGCTGATCTTTTTTTTTTTTTTTCCTTTTAGGCAGTTCACCAGTTTTTTCAGACTTTGGCCCTGCTTTGCCCTCCCACTGACACTGTATATACCTTCCCATCTTACCCACTTCATGTGTTGTACTTCAATCAAAAACCACTTTCTTATTTAACCTACCTCCATCAGTCTGTCTTCATGTCTCTGCATTTTTCTCCCACTCTTATCTCCTTTTCCTTTACTGCTTCCCCATTCTTCCTTTCTCATTTCTTTTTTTCCCCTCCTCAGTCAGTCCTTCTACCCATCCCTCATTCCTCTCCATCCCATTTTTCTTCCTAATCCATATTCATGTAATTTCTATATGGCAGCTTGGGGCTGCTGTTAGGGACTGTTACTTTGTGCTAAAGGTCCTGAAAGCCTGCCTGATTTACAGTAATAACTTGGGATATATCCAGAAATACCATTATCGAAACATAGGCACACACACACACACACACACACACACAAACATGCAACCACACACGCACTAGTATTTTCTACCTCATAGCTATCTTCTGTCCTCTATCTTACTTGCAATTTCAGTGTACTTCTTAGGCTGAGCCACTTTAACATTCAGGCATACAATTCTGTGATTTGTAATGGATTCCCAGGGGAGTCTGTGTAGTCTGTCTGCTGGTGTGCTTGCGTGGCTCTGTGTGTTTTTCTGAGTGTATCGGTTTCCTTTACACTTGCGTGTTTGAAACTGTGAGGTAAATGGGAGATGTAAATATTAAAGAGCCACCAATTCATGCAGCAACAAGGGAGCATTGATTGAATTCGCTCAGTTACAGTAACTACAGAGGTACTGACAAAAATCAAAGCTTGCTTGATGCACAAGGTGTCATTGCCTAAGTCATGTAGTATGCCAGTGGGATTTGATCCAAATGCAGAAATTTGTTCTGAACAGCACAATTAGCCATTTCCTTCAGGGATTTTGTGATTTAAGCCATCATTAACTGTCTTAGTTTGATGATGTCATGGAGGCCACACATACTGTATGTCAGTGTTGTAAGTAAACACTGATACTATACAAATACAATCTACAAACAATAGATCAAACCAGACATAGACATTACATTAAATCCCACTAGCTAGCAATTTCACTTTAAAGACATGTAAAGTACACACGATTACTTACAATAAATGATGTGGCTAATTACGATGCTAAATTTGTGAATCTGCACTTTCAATGATGTCTTCTCCTATGACAGTTTCAATGCAGAACCTTTGTAATTAGGTCATTTAAAATGTTGTCATCCATAGTTTTTACCTAAAAATTGATCTAAAAACTAGGCCTGCGAAAAATAATGAGTTAACAATGGTAACTAATTTATGTAATTAAGTGCATTAATATTTTCAATGTAACTAACACATGCTTGGAATGACAAGCCCTATACATTCATAATTTCTGTGTTATGATTGAGGGCTGTGGAGAGGCAAGATGGAAAAGATGGATGGATTTAAGAATAAACACAACATTAATATAGCAACACATGGACGTCACCTCTGTGGAGAATGAGGGTGTTTTAATACCCACTATGCAATTTTCCTGTTTTTATTTATTTATTTTTTTTTTACTTATCCTGCATTATGAACAAACATGTCTGCTCTAGTGGCTCTCTGGTAGTCTCTGCAGCAGCTGCTTCCTCCCTCTCCTCTCATGTTGTTTCGTGAATCCGACGGCTGTCAGTGTTCAGATGATGGACTTTTCTCTCTTGTTGCATTTGTTCATCATTCAGCTGAGAAGAAGGAAACTAGCAGTTCATGTTTCACACCATCACACATTTAGCCAAAAGTATAGTAAAAGTGGCAGGAACCTTCTCAAACACAGTAGCTGGCTGGTGGTAGACAGGGTTTATACTTCAGCTTTGTGGGGGCGGGTCCAGAAAGGTTTTGATGGGGGGGCAGGCAGGAGCACGGACCAGAAAAAAGCGGAGGCACAAACGAGACCTTTTTTTAGATCTTGATTTTATTAAATTTTGAACTGATTGTTACAACTAAAGTGAATATCTAATGTAAAAATGTGAAGAAAATCAAACAGTCAATGATCTATTTTTACCAACAGTTTTAATTTGGGTGATGCTGCTGTAGGACTTTTATCAATCCTGCACAAATACTCACACTTCAGTGATAAAAGGAAAAATGTGTTTTTATCCAGATCATCAGTTTTATCAGAGTTTCTTCATTAATCTTGGCTGTTTTAACTTCAGTCATCACATCTGGTGGTTTTATGACAGAAATTTTCACCATGAAGATGGTTGGTGAGATGATGCTGTATGAATTCTGAATTGTGATCTAGAACATGGTAGAGATAATTTAGAACAACATATAGAAGTACATTACATGCTGCATTTACTGATCCTTGGACATCGGATGTCTACCCAAGGGAAGGTAAGTTAAATATTTGTAAGCACTGGCTCGTTGTTGGTACAACAGTAAAAACGGGCAAATTTCAGGCATAGTCTTGAATGGTGATTAATCATGATTATGTTTATGTTTAATTCAGACAGGTCAAATTCATTTCACCAAAACATACATATAAATATCTAACAATATAATTGTACCCAATTGACATGTCCGAAAAGGTAGGGAGAAGTTAAATTTATTTATTCCTACCCCTTCACCCATAAATAATAACTACACTTTACAATCATCCTGCTTCCCAAATCATATGGATTTAAGAAGGGAGAAATATAATTATACACAAATATACATACATGCATATATATATATATATATATATAAACATACATACACACACATACATACAGTATACCCATATATACATATGTGCATACACATAGACATACATATACACACATATATACATATATCTTGCTGTGAGGCTGCGGTGCTCAACACCACACCACCGTGCAGCCAAACATGCACTAGTAAAAACATTCAGCATATATATCAAATTAAATATCAAAGTCATGAGAATAATGAGCAGCACTCTGCTCTCAGATGCTGCTGGCAGGCTTATCTTGGATCATTTCAAACAAACCTGTGGGGCTGAGTTTGCCTTCAGCGAACAAAGCTGCTTTGTTATTATATTAAATTTTTCGTCATTTTCCAGCTGAGGACTAATTTGCCATCATTCCTAAACTATTTAACTAAAACTTTCGTGATGTGGGTTTTACCTGCTGAGATGCTGCCGAGGTCTCGGCATGACATGAGGACGGGAACAGGGGAGGTAGAAAGTCAATCTGGCTATAATTAACTGTTGCAGCAGTGAGTTCGTTAATCCCAGCTGTCTGATGAAAGCCTGTAAAACTGCCAGGTTAAAAAAATAAGAAAAATCCTCCAATCCTCCACTGTCTGTAGTGACTCCTCCTCAATTCTCTGAAGGTGCTCATCCCTCTAATCTCTGTGGTGAGGTGCACTGGTTTTTAATACCAATAAGTACATGAACATACACTCCCCTAACAACCCTACTAGAAGATTATTAACTTATCCATTCTTAGCTGGTTGCAGGTCCTTTGACAACTTCATTTCTGCATTTTAACTTGGCTCTTCACAAAATTAATCCAGTTCTCATTAGTCTCATTCTTTCTCCACAGTTAGAGTAGATTTACCAAGTTCATCATTTTCTGGCATTCAGAAAAAAAAGACTTCCCATGATGAAGGCAAATTTAAAACCTAGAGGTTGTCAGATAAAAAACTACATCATATAATTGGCCAGTCTAAGGTTAAAGTATTGGAATAGCTAAACTTACAGTGTTCCAGTGGGGTATAAATGACTTAATTTCTTGCTTTACTTCGTTGTGGATTTGATATTTCTGATTATTGATTAATTAATTAATAAATTCTTTAAAAGGAACCTCGACTATTGGCACTTGTCGGCCTTACCATGTTGGTATCTCACAGTTCTGCTAAAATTCATTGTTAGTGACACGTGAAAACTCCTAATTACTCTTAACTAGAGATTATGTTTTTGCAACATTTATGACCTACGGAGGTCACCACAATTTTACCTGCGCAAAGCATTCTGGAAAAATGACATAAATCAGTTGCTTTAAAGACAAGAAGAGGAGGAGGTCAAGGCAACTGCATTCTGGGTGATATGTAGATGAAAGCTGAATGGGAGAATGCTTGTGGATGGACTCGTGTTTATGTTGTCAACTACTCTCTCCTGATGCCTTTAAGTCATACTACTGCAACCATGGCTGCAAAAGGAGCTAACAGGGGAAGCTGATTATAAACAAAGGCTGAAATCAACCATTTTCTCTCACAAGGTACTTAAACACCTCAGGTAGATGAGCGACAAACAGGGAGAAACATCAAAGGCAGGCAGGCAAGTTTGGCTTCCTGTTAGTTTCCAAATATGACCCATAGGGCACGACCCTGAACATGGAGAAACCTGAAACCCACAACTTCATTTTGTCCTGCAATATGTGAGTATCCCATTTTCATCAAATATGACCGATACTGCAACTCAAACAGATGACAGCACACTGGATCAACCAGATGTCCCGATAACTACAGATCATAGTCATGCAGGCAAGATGCTGGAAAAACAAAAGGAAAACTTCCACTCTAAAGAAAACTGCCTCAAAGTTTTTCTGTGCCGTTATGCACAGGATATCTGTTGACATGAACAAATATTATCCAAATGCTTTTGTTATCTTACCATTTTTTAAATACACTCCGTAGCCAAAAAAAAGTCAACACAAAATAACAAACAAACAAACAAACAAACAAACAAACAAACAAACAAACAAACCAAAAAAAACAATTGTTTGACCACCTTCAGCTTTGATTACAGCAGCATTAGCTGTGACGTTGCTTTGATAAGCTTCTGCAGCAGCACATTTATTTCCATTCAGTGGTGCATGAATTTTTCAGCAAGATCTTGTACTGATGATGGGAGAGTCCGACCACTGTGCAAAGCCTTCTCCAGCACATCCCAAAGATTCTTAATGGAAGTCAGGTCTGGACTCTGTGGTGGCCAATCCATGTGTGAAAATAATGTCTCCTGCTCTGTGACCCACTCTTTCTGTGTGCACCTTTACCAGCTTGCAAGCTGCTAGACATGCTATTAAGGTCTCATGTTTAAGACAAACTAATATTGAATCCTAAATAAATCTGTTATTTTTAACACTCAATATTTTCTTTAAGGGCATATCGAGGGAAAATAGTAAATGATCAAATTTCTTTCATAAGTATATATTTACTTGCAAACCATACATTTGCATTCATTTCTTCACTAGAAGCCTTTTTCTCATGACTGTGTTGACAGTAAATTACTTCTGCTCAGATGGTTTTAAACAGTAAATGTTTTATGCCATTCTCCACCACACTCAACCCCCCTGAGCAGCTAACGCACTATGTGAATTTTTAATGACTACTGCTTAATTAAAATTTTGTTGAATATACATAAATACAGTGCACTGACCTTTCAGTGAATTTCTGCAATTCACCTTGAGAACAGACTTTAATGGTAAAATTAATTGGAGCGGTCAAAACAAGACAAGCAACTAAAGATGCACGTAGACATTTAAATGCTGCAGAGAAGAGCACAAGAATAAACTCACATTTGGGCATTGCATACGTGCACACAGAAAGGTATAAAAAACACATGATGAAAATTAAAGTGTTCTTTAGAAGGCAACAAAAAGCTAGAAAACAAAATTAGACCTAATGAAATGAGGAAGGCGCTGTCGTCTGCTCCTAACAGTTGAGACTCAATTAAAAGTTTATTCATTCTCCTAATGACAAATTACATCAGTGATGGAGGGAGTGACTGAAAGATAGAAAGGGAGCTGCAAAGTCCCTGATTGCTTTCTGAATGAGGGGAGCTATCAGTACCAGTTTGGGGGAGATGGCTTCTTCAACACACATGTGACAGGCTTTATGTCTGTGCACAGTTTTGCTCACACATGCATGTTTAACCATGCACACATGCATCAGCTTGTCACTATAATACAAAGCCTGTCCTGCTAACAAGAAGGGAGAGGATCAGCAAGGGCAAGCCTGAGGGATTTAAAAATCAAGGAATGGAGAGAGGCAAAGAGAGCGACAGCAATCCCCTGAGCTGTAATGAGTCCCCCTGCCTTCCTCATCTTTTTTTCTCTTCTGTGTCTGCCTTGTTTCCAATTTTTCTGATGAAAAAGGAAAAGGTAGACAATGCAAGCTATCAGGGAAACACAATGAGAAATCATTATTGTGGAGTCATAAAATTTCTGTTCACAGAGTTGATGACTGAGTGACATCAAAAAGTACAAAATAATCCTTTGACTGCTTGAAGGGAAATTGCTCTCCACCACACTTGTTTTCTCAAAAAGAAAAAGGACATTGGCTGTTTGTGTGGATTGAGAAGACATTATTTGATGCATTTTATAATGTAAACTAGGAGGTTGCATAAGTAGAAACTATGCCTTGATTTAATATTATTTACAACATTTATATGTATACTGTAAATCTGGTAACCTTTACGAATTCAAATGGAATTTTAAACCATAGGATTGGCCTGGACTGCAGACAATTCTGCCTCTTTTAATTAGAGCTTGTCATTAAATGTATGCATATGAACATGTTGATAACTGCACTTTGTTATGTGTTTGTGACTATTGAACGCATTGAAAAACAGCTTTGGGGTACTGTAACTGTACAGTTTAGTTTTTTTTACACATTTTTAGGGCTCAGGTTTTCATTGACTCTGTTTGTAATGTTTATTCCGATATACAAGTGTAAAAATGACAACTATTTACATACTTGTAGGCTGGTTTTTCAGATAAGCTGAAAGCATAAATGTTATTTCAACCTTTTAAGTGTTCATTCATTTTTTCTAGCCATTTTAACTGTTTGGAATTGGAATCAAATGTAAACTCTTTTCTTATATGCAGTAATTTGCAGATCACACAAGACAATGTTGTGATTATAATAGAAAACAAAATATTGCCGGTTTGTGTAAAATAAAATAAAATATTGCCCTGGTTCATTGTAAAGTCCTCAGTCTTGGCAGCTGGGCCCAGCCTAAATGGCTGCTGTTTGCCACCTCCTATTCTCACCACCTGCTCAAAGGAAAATCGAGGTCAAGTGCATTGTGATCTGCATGGTGGCCAAAGATGGGCACTTAGCAGTCCAGTCTGCCAAGATACAGAAGCTTAGTTTCCTCCCTGTTGTATAAAATAAAATAAAAAAAGTATTTTACATTTTTACTTGGTAGATATTTGTACATCCTACTGCTTCTAGGAGTCACAAGTAAGAGCTAAGTGCCACTTGAAAACCAGTGTAGGACAAGCTGTCCTGAGATGGGCATGTTCTGAACCAACTCAACTCCAGACACTCCAGAAAACTCAGGGTGGTCAGGGCCGTTGTCCTCACTAGCGTCCTTTATGGATGAGAGACGTGGACCCTCTATAAAAGACACTTGAAACAGGCAGAGGTTCCACATAAGAAGTCTGAGCTCTATCCTGAACATTCACTGGCATGATCGAGTCATAAACGCTGAAGTCCTCGACAAAGCGGAGATGTCCAGGTTTGAAGCCATGATCCTGAAAAACCAGCTTCAATTGGTGGGTTATGTGGATCCGGAACGACCACCATAGGCTCTCCAAGCAGCTTATGTACAGAAAAATCTGCTCTGGCAAGCAAAATCAACACAGACCACCCGAGAGATTCAAAGACTGTGTGTGTTCCAACATCACGTACTCTAGGAGAAGACAGCATGCATTAGGACAGTTAATACTGGAAAGATGGACAACCCCATATTTGTCCTTGCCGTTATTCATCTATGCATACTAAAGAAAACACATCCAGAAGACTATCTCCTGGTCTTATGGATGTGAAGAAAAATCACCTTATTTTTTTCGATCATACGGAATATTTTTCACAGGGTTCGAGAATAAAGTTGTAATATTAAAAGAGTAAATCCATTTCATCAAATTCATCTGCACAGAGCATAATCGACACCAGCGTTGGATCATGGACGCAATGGAGCTCAGAAACCGAACCCACACAGCCATGAACCGGGATGAGGGGGCGCTCCTGCTTTCCCACACCTGGAGTAATATCCTCCAGAGGCAAGCTACTAGCAGGGGCGGCATCGATCAGCCATTCAGATGAGCCATGTTGGTGGGTCGGCTTCACGTCAATGAACATCAGCTGATGTGTACGTCAGCTTGGGCGGTGTCAGCCTATCACTGATTAGTCGGATTGACAGATTGACACCGCCTCAATGAATATCAGCTGATTTTCTGTCAGTTTATTGTCAGTCCAGCCAATCCTTCCTTACCGCCACAGATAAGCTTGCAGTTTGACTCTATCACGCTTGTGCCTACGCCTTCGACCAGGAATCTTGGTGTCATGGTAGACAACCAGCTGACCTTTGAAGACCATGTTGCCTCGGTTGCTCGATCTTGCCGATTTGCTCTCTACAACATCAGGAGGATCAGACCCTACCTGGCAGAACACACGACACAGCTCCTGGTCCAGGCTCTGGTCATTTCACACATTGACTACTGCAACTCCTTACTGGCTGGCCTGCCTGCATGCTCAGTTAAACCTCTGCAGATGATTCGGAATGCAGCAGTATGTCTGGTCTTCAACCAGCCCAAAAGAGCTCATGTCACTCCGCTGCTAATCACTCTTCCCTGTCTTCCAGTTGCAGCGCGCATCAAATTCAAAGCTCTGCTGTTGGCTTCCAAAACAATAACCCAAACGGCTCCTGTCTACCTTCACTCCTTAATCCAGAGCTACACTCCCTCTCGACAGTTATGCTCTGCCAGCGAAAGACGGCTAATGCTCCAACCACAACGTGCCGAAAAATCAGTGGCTAGACTCTTTTCCTCTGTTGTTCCCTGCTGGTGGAGAAAAAAAACGTAACATTACAAGAAACAAGTCATAATTTTATGATTATGAAGTTGTAATTGTACCAGTTCCAGCCATTTCGTCCTCCAAAAAAGCAGCGATTTCCTCCAAGTCGTCAGCTTTTTTCTGTGGAATAGATTTATTTTCTTGCAGATTTTTTTCAAAGTTCTGATACTAATGATGATGTGCTCATGAGCTAAAAGATTCTCCTGGTTTGTGAATCCTATGCTGAAGTGCAACTTCACGAAATGCTTTGTTTCCCTCATTTTAACATTCCTTTTCTAAAACAACTGGTCAAAACATTACAACTTTATTCTCGTAAGTTTTTTTCTTGTAATATTATGACTTTTTCTCATATATTATGACTTTATTCTGGTAATATAATGGCTTTATTCTTAGTCTGTGAAAAAATATTTTTCACAATGTGGCCCTAATACTCCGTTGTAATACCCAGAGGCATTAAATTATTAACCCCCTGACATTCTTGCAATCTTGCAGGAAAGCCTGAAGCGTCCCACATGCAACCCACTGGAATGCAAAGGGGTTCAAATTCAGATGTTTCATAACAAGTTTAGAAAGTTTTTCTGTTCAAAAAGAGAGGGAATGTAATGGGACATGGAAGCTTGTGAATCCCAAATAGCATCTTTCTATCAATTAAAAGATAAAAAGAAAGAAGAAAAAAAACAGACAACAAGCAACTGAGTAATGTAAATTTTGCAAATTGCACATGATTTAGTATGTCTGTATGCACATGTTTTTTCTTAGTACACCAGAGCCATAATAAAACACAGTACCCCCCCTCCTTTGAACACAGACACACACAGTTACAGATTCCTATAGATGACCCTCTCAGTGTCAGCCTGCCTGATTTCAGCATGACATGATAGTGGGAGGGCTGGAGTTATCCTGGCTTCCAATCAGAAGCTCAGCATGTTGCAAAGAAAAAAACCCCCAGGTCAAACTCCAACCATGAAGGAAAGAGAGATTTATACACAAAGAGGTAGAAGCTGTAAGGGAGGATGAAGAGAGATTTCTCTGTATCAGCAGTTACACAACCTCAAGAGTAAAGGGAACAAATTCTTTTGTTCTCAGCACACTTAAAGTTCAGACTCCCAAGATGCAGGAAGCAGAACTACAACAAAAGCAATACGATAAGAAGATGGGCTTCTGTGTTTATATTGGCTTTAAGGACAGTTCACTTCTGGGTCAAATACTCTTCACTTACGTTTCGACCATTTGAATATTATCAATATTTGCTGGAATAGATGATACCAGCAGGACTTCCTAAAAGACTACAATGCAACAATTGTTTGTAAAATTCTTGTGATAAAGCTTTATGGAGTCTAATGACCAGTTTCCACCGGCCGCTCTGTGGTTTTGTTCCGGCCTCTGTGGCACGTCAATCCACATTGGGAGCGCTGCAAGTGCAGTCTAGCTGGATCACAGAATAGAGCATCTTGTGATTCTCCACTTGCAGGATAAAATTCTCATTGTCCATGATGAGAAAGAAAAACACTTAGACCCCCTGACCCATAGGCGTTTCTAACCCATTTTTGGGGGTGCTGAAGCATCCCTAAACTGAATAACAGCACCCCTAAAATTTGAGATATATTTGTTTTAATATGTGTGGTTTTTTATTGTTTCTTTTTTTACTTGTTTTCTTTTTTTAAACAAACTAGAAAAATGTGAAAACCATACAGTACTTGATTAAAACATACAATTTTAACAAGAAAAATACAGCACCCTCCCCTTACCTCAAAGATGGTTTGATCCTGCCCACCTACTCTGCACAGAGCGATGTGCTGCCTTCCTGAGTGGCTGATATGCTGTGGTGGTGTGAGTACCTGGCTTAAACCAGGATACGTGGGACAATTCTTAACTTCTACCATGCAATACCAACACATTATTATCATTAGCCGTCATCATGCTTGCTACATTTAAGCTTATGTTACTCTTTATGTTGTTAGGTAAGTTATTTAGCCAAATGTTTTTCTAGCTAAGACATGTTACAGGTTACTGTCCTCTGTTTTTTTAACTGGAATGAGAGAAGGTAGCTGTTATGTCATGTGCATGTGTTAATATTAAAGCCAAGGTGCTACTGACTGTGTGTGCAGACAGACAGCCTCATCATGGACAAGATTTTTGGAAAAAATAGCCAGGTTCAGGTAAGAGTATAGGACTAACTGGTCTGTCTATAGTATCCCACAGAAGTGAGTACAGCCTTCACATTTTTGTTAATATTTCATTATATCTTTTTTATGGAACAAGTATAGAAATTAAACTTTGACATACAGAATAATAAAGTTTAGTTTTTATAGTTTGGTGTCCTGTATATCAAAGTATCATTTCTATAGAGTTGTCCCATGAAAAGATATAAAGAAATACATGCAAACATGCAAGGGTTGTACTCACTTCTGTAAAATACTGTATCATGACTAATGTTGTTAATTGGATCACTGTATTGTTTATATCTCTTATTAGATATAAAACACATAATTCGGTTGTTATTACTTCGGTTGACAGTACAAAGAGTGAGAGGAGCAGAGAGAGGGCTTCATTTACAGTATTACTATTCTTAATAGTAATAGTGTTTTCATATTTATGTAACTTTTTCATCCAGTTAAATGAAATCTATTTGTGTATGATTGTCATTCCAAAGAAGGAGCGATAAAAAAGGAAAAGGAGAGAAAAGAGTGCAAGGTCAGGAAGAACCAGGTAAGAAAACAGAGAATAGTGGCACAAAAAACAGCAGCTGTTAGGCTGACAAAGAAAAGCTTTCCATTCACAATCTAATTTTACATAGACGTCATGGAAGTTATGTGTTCTCCCACGTTAAGTGCTTTCCAGAAGCCTTACCTTATATCAGTGGACTTCATTCTAAACAGGACATCTTAATTAAATTAATTATTAACTATATGCTTTACTTTTTGCTTAATTTCACTATACAAGGAGGAGAATAAGGAGAAACTCTGAAGGCTATGAAAGCTATGAAGAGACACAGAAAGAGCGTTGAACACCAAAAATAATTGACAGATTTGCCAACTTCAGCGTGAGGCGACATAGGTTAAAGTACAAGGAATATTCTCCAGTATAAATACAAAGATCATGACATATGTTGCATACATTGTACCATAGACAGGGTTGCCTTTTTTTCTAATTTTGCTTATTATTGTTATTTTATTTATATATTTGTATTTTATATATATATGGATTAAAAAAGTCAATTTCTGTTATTGTGAAAAAAAAAAAAGTTATTTTTTTATATTTTTGGTACTCACTATAGCGGGCTGATTTACTCCTGAAACATACATACTGTTAATGTGTATGTTGGGGAGCCGCTGTATCAAAATGAGTTCTCTTCCTCCAGAAATTAGATTTAAGATAAGTTTCCTTTATGATTCCAATCCATTCCTCTTTTGCTGTGGCACAGCCTTTAAATAACTTTTATCACATTTGTTGATTTAGTCACAGATTTTACCAAAAACCCTAGAATCGCCCCTGCCCTGACCAATTAATAATGTAATGTTTACATTGTCCAGCAACGCAAATCTGCAAAAAGACTTTTATATTAAAATATACCGGAAACTTCTACACTGCTCCCGTGTTTGATTACCTATGTGCCCCTATCTGAAATGCTGAGTTTGATGTATTCTGGGTGTGTGTTTTGTCAAAAGTAGACTTGCAGCGTATGTTTAGCAGAGAACAACAGAAGAAGGCGCTTCTGTGATGCTTCGTAACACGGCAAACACACACCCGGTGGAAATTGGGGGTAAGGATTAAAACAAACAAACAAACAAACAAACAAAAAAAGGACGGAATTACACATGTAATTCAGTGATTTATATTTTCATAAAAAATGATAAAATACATAACAATTTTATAACAAGAAACTTTCTAAATAAGTTTTGATGGGTGCTAATACATTACTGCCTGCTAGGATAGACACACTGTACATTTATCATGAAGGCAGCTCTGTCACAGCGAAGCAGCTGGTGCGTAACTGGTTGATATAATGATGGAGCCTTATGAATACTTACTTACAGAAGCCACAGGATTCTGACGATACAAAGAGCATGAAAAAAATAAAATAAAATCAAGAAACTGACATATGGGTTGGGGAGTGTTGGGGAGTGGTAGCCTAGTGGTGGGCTTGGGTCTGGAGAACCTGTGTTCAAGTCCCCGGGCTGGCAACTAAGGTAAAAACCACTGTGGGTCCCTCAGCAAGCAACCCCCAACGGCTCCCCGAGCGCCGGAATCTGGCAGCCACTGCTCCTAGCAACTAGGATGGGTTAAATGCAGAGAAAGAATTTACCTACTGTGGTATTATTATTATTATTATCATTATTATTATTATTATTATTATTATTGTTATTATTATTATTATTGTTGTTGTTGTTGTTGTTGTTGTTGTTGTTGTTATTATTATTATTATTATTATTATTATTATTGTTGTTGTTGTTATTATTATTATTATTATTATTATTATAAGCGGTGCATCTTTCCCTTGTGATTTTTTTTTAAACAAATATTTTGTGAAACAGAAACATGACAGCCTGAAATAATGTTTGCTGATTGTTGGATATCTGTGACGTTATATAACTGTTTGTTAAATAAGGCAACATTCATTGCCTCCTTTTCCCAAAGCTAAGCGGTGGTATCATCAATGAAATGCACTTCCATATAATAGTATGACCATCTGATTAACACCACTGTGTGAGAACATCATGTGAAACTAGGGTGTGCCATCTTAGGTACCTCACGGTTTGACTTTTAAGTGATTATCAGGATTTTTAATGCATCACTGTTACGTCCCTGGCCTGCAGCCTGAGGATGTATGTGCGAACTCTGCTGCTTGATGATGAGGACAATGACTGATAGCTGTCACAGCTGATGACAATCCCCTAATAACTATCGGGGTTGGATGGATTCACTCACTTTCTGACTGATGTCACCGCCCACTGCTGGGATTGGACGCGACCTGCACCATGTTTCTGCTACAGGGACCAATCAGGACGATATTTCTTTTGTTTGTTTGTTTGTTTGAACCCTGGTTTAGTTCATAAATTATTGTAAATATATATATCCTCCTGTGGGTCTGGTTTGTTTGTTTGTTATCGACTCCTGTTCCCCTAGCTTTGAAAAGGGGCCGTAACAATCACTGATATACTTAGTTCGAGAAATGTTATAACAGCGGTTGCAGTTTTAGTTGAAAACATTTATAAAGTTTCAATCTTCACAGGACTGTCGCTGGGCATGTTCAGAAAGAGAAAACATTGCCCTTGCAAAGGTGTTAGAACCCACTTCAACATCAACTAAAACTGTTTTCTTATTGTCCTTGAATAATGTTTCAGTGACAGCAGTCATTGCCTGTTCTTCAAGTACTGCTGTGTTGGGCCTGTTTGTGTAATGACCCTGGCTGTACCTCTGTTCCCTCCACTTGACCTCACCATGTGCCTCTTGTTTGCTCATCTGTCTGCCTTTTTATTTGTGTATGTGTGCGTTATGGGCGTAGGTTTCTCATCTTGCTCTATCTTGGCTCTGCATCAATCAGCAAGCAAATCTGTGCTTCATGAGCTGACATCCGGCAGTGTTGTATATCTACCCAGTCATTTTCCATCATATCGTTTATGTCTGTATTTTGATGATGTGCTCCAAAGGTAGATCAGCAACAGAAAATTGAACTCTACCCAAGTTTGTTTACCAAAATAAAAGCATGCTTACACCTGGGTGAAAACTCTGAGTTAGTTGACTCCGAGTTACGGGAAACTCTGGATTTTCGGTTTCACAAAGCGAGCTCAGTGTAACTCTGAGTCAGTTACTGCGGCAACAGACTCCATGAAGCTAATCTGCTCGCTGGCAGGTTTTCTTCAACAAACCTGAGTTTCTCCTCCTTTTTAGCTGCAGCCTGCAGACCGAAGGAAGTGTCAGACATGGCATGTCCTTTTCTTGAAGAGTCAGTTGACATAGAAGCACAATTACTCAGCAGATATCTATGTTGGGAAAGAGAGATCAGACCCCGCTTGGATGTTTTATCATTCCCTCATGATTATTTGTTTGAGCGTTACCGTTTTTCTGCACCATCGATCATGTAACTGAACAATACATTCAGCCCTCATATTATTCATTTGACACATCGTGCACATGCTCTCAATTCGGAGCAAGTTATTTTGTTCAGTTAACTTGATATTAATGAAGCAAAAAACATGAATATAATAAGCATGTGCTATGCTAGCAGCCATTCAGCAGTTGCTTGCTGTTCATGTTCCAACACAATTTTTCTGAATTCTCAAGCTAACATTTGACAGAAAGCATTCAAGTTTAAGAAGGATTTTTCTCTCATGTAGTGCAATTTCATGTGAGTTAATGGATTAAAGTTGTTTGGTTATTCTTACATTTCTATAAACAAGTGACAAGGGAGATAATAAACAGGGCTATTCAATTCGGTCCTACGAGGGCCGCAATCCAGCAGGTTTTCCATGTATCCCTGCTTCAGCACACGTGCAGCAAATTAAATGGATCTAACAGCCAATCAAGTTCTGCACAATGACTAATTAATTTGAGTCAGGTGTGTTGAAACAGGGATACATGGAAAACCTGCTGGATTGCGGCCCTCGTAGGACTGAATTGAATAGCCCTGATATAGAACATCAGTAGGGCTGGGCATAAAAAAGAGCAACTCTTCCTTAGTTAACTGTCACTGTAGGATGTGATCAGACCATCAATGAGAACAATTTGCCTACAATTAGGGGCATTCTAGTAAGGTTGCAGTGCATAAAGAATTATAAAACACCAAATTAAGAAATATGTTTTGAGAATATTAATACCAAGATATATTGAAGCAAAGATACAACAGTTAAATAAATGGAACACTTGAGATAAAAAATAATACTATTTTCTGCCATGCCAGCTCATGTTCTTTTGCTGCCGCTACTGTATTGCTTTTTTCTCCAAAAACATATGGTCATATTCTGCATATCGCTGCTGTCGGGCACAAACCACCTATGTCCAAAGCTGTTATTTTTCATGAAATGAATAAAGCTGTATTTTTTGTAATAATTGGACATAATGTCATTAAACTTGGTTTTGTGTTTTATATCATATATATTTGGTTACATATTTGTAAAACTACAGACAAAAATAAAGGGTGACCAATAGTACTGATTCATGAAGAAAAAATAAAAATCATGAATCTTGGACATAGGAGGTTTGTGCCTGACAGCAACGATATGCATTCATAAATATTTCTAACTCTACTGGCGCAAAATGTGAGGAGTGACTCTGTTTTTTTTTTACCTGTTGCCATGATGAATCGTGAACTCCGTGTTCCATTGTTGAGGGCTTTTTGCCTGCCTATGCACGTGCTGTTCTCAGGGGCAAGTTAACTCAGAGTTGACTGAACTAATAGTTATCACCCGAAAACTCTGACAGCTCAGAGTTGGTCAACCGAGAGTTGCTCTTTTAACTCATTTTGTTGAACCAGCTTTCTGAAACGGGCCCTGGACATGATAAGACATGTAATCTCTCCAAATATCAGTCTGCTTTTAGTAGGGTGTAGCATCTCTGCATCTGGATCAAATCCAAGGCATGAGTATGTTCAGCTGTCCAAACAGAACCCTTTACTTCAAGTCTCTGAGACATAGTTTTTGAGTTCACCACTCCTGCTGTTCATGTGCATATGATGACATTTATCATCTATTATTTGATGTCTCTTTTACACAAGAATCATGTTGCCTTAGAACTTTTTTTTTGCATGCCTTTTGAATTTTTTGCTTCAGAAAACATTTATGTAATCTAACAGCAAACACTGGCAGCACTTATTTCAACAACATAGTACACACTGTTGAATGGTTTGGATCTGCCTTTGTAACAGACCATTCACCAAATGCTGGTGGAAATAGGAAAAAGGTTTTAGACGAGGACTATATATTCTAGTGATGATAAAGACAGTTCAAAAAGAGTTTAACGAAAACTATTAGAAGGTTGATCATTCTTATCTCTAGTTTTACCCTCTGTGACTTGGAAATGCATTCCCTTAGTTGAAATAGCTGGTGAAAGGACTTTGAACCAAAGGTCCCAAGATAAAATTCTACAGTGTTGCAACAGAAATGTTGCAAAGAAAGAGCAGTGATGATCTCTGCCCTTTGAGTGTAGACAGAGAATAAGCCAGCTTTGAATTTCTTGGAAAGCTAGTCTGTCACACTGAGTTCAAAGCTGTGGTTATTGTCATGGGGGGAAAAAAAGAGAAGACAACAAAGAGGAACTATTGATTCAACCAAGGTGCACTTGGATTTTGAATTGCAATGTATAACAAATTATTTTATGAATTTGTACCTTTTAGTTCAAACACTTGTTTACTTTTTTTTTCTTTGTAGCCCTTTTAAACACAAAGTCAAAGTTTGACAGATTAATCTGAAGTTCTTCGTGTGGATTAGCTCTGAATTAATTATTCGCTTGAGTTCACCTGATCCACTAGTGCTGGCTAAAGTTTATTGAAGTCAAAGCTCCAGATATTATCTGAGCATAAAATGTACACAAACATATAATCTCAGCTTCCTCGCAGCCTCTTCTGGTAATAAACTTTTTTTTGCCCCCAAAAGATGCGTATGGAGCCAGTTGCAGCTTCAGAGATTTTTATCTCAAGGGGAACCAATAATTTCTACCTCAAACACAAACACACACACATAGGCTGTCCAGAATAAAGTAATGGAACTCTGAGAGAATTCCCTTTGTCAGATGCATCCTGTTGTTATTGTTTTTCTGCACCATACTTTCTGTGTTCACTTCTTCTCCAACCTGGTTTTTGGGGTATTAAACCAAGGACATTATAAGTGAGGAAAAAAAAGTAGCAGTAAGAAAAAAAAAGGAATAGAGAAATTTAAAAACCCCATTGGGTGTGAATGTAAAACTGAGGTAGTTGAGAGAAGGGACATAAGGGTGAGAAGTGAAAATGAAGACCAAAGACGAGACATATGTGAAAAAGGAGAAGGACATTGAGGGGTGCTGAAAAGTGTGAAGTAACATGAAAGAAAGCACTTTTATCTGGCAGGTGGCAGATTATAGAGAGAGGGAAAAGATGCTGCTGAGAAGAAAAGAAGTTCCTCTGAGGTTACTGTGGTGCACAAGGAAATCAGAAACAACAGGGATGAGTAATCAAAATTAAGTAGGAAAGGGTTGAAAGACAGGCCACAGCAAGCACATTTTCAGCAATCACATAAAAATAAAAAAATCTGAAGTAAAAAACGTTTTAAATTTTGTTTTACAAATACATTTGTAGTATTTGGATTAAAGAATAATGTTTAAAGTGCATGCTGAGACCAAGGACATGCACAGGCATGATTTATTGTTGCCTAAGCAACAGCCTATTTGTCCTCTTTGCCTGAGCCTCATCTCCAGTTTGGGGAAATATACATATATTTTTAAATTTTTATACCTGCCTAAATATAAGCCTGCGACGCTGACATTAAATCAAGTTAAACCACCAAAAACCCTAAACCTTTCTTACTTTATTTATTTATTTATTTTTTTTGCATTTACATTCATTTTTTCCATTCATAGGTTGGCTGCAAGATGCACATCAAATCAAATTTTGTTTATAAAGTGCCTTTCATGCACAAAGCAGCGGAAAGTGCTTTACATAATGAAAACATAATATGCACATAGAAAACAAAACTTAAAAAGCCTTCACACACCAGAGTATATAACAGCAATTAAAAACACACCTCTCATTGTAGTATCTTTTATAGAGAATCAAACACGTGCACTTACACACATACAAACAAAGCACATGTACACCCCCCTCGCCCCCCACCCTCCATGTCCAATTTTGGACAAACATGAACTCCCATGTCTAGTTATTGTCTCTTCACTGATTGTAGGTATAAAAATATCAATAGAAATAAACATCTGGCTTGATGCTGCTGTGAGGAAACGGCATCTTGGGGATTCAGTCACACCCGAAGCCAGCCCACCCATGACCACAGAGGGTGCCAGCACAGAAACCATCCAGGTCAGGGCCGGCCGGGGTCCACAGCCGCAGAACTGCAGTACAGAACCCCCAACCACAAAGCAAGGGAAATCACCATAGCAACAACCCTGCAGACAGAGCTGGAAGAGCTAGGTGTGGAGGATCCCCAGGAGGAAAATGTTAAGATGTAAAAACAAGATCAAATAAACCTAAAAACAATAAGAACTGATAAGAGCAACAAGAATAAAAATACAGATAAAGGAGTTCATGAAAATGATAAATTAAAGCAAAATAGAATGAAAATAAATGAGTTTATAAAATCTGTGTACTTTGGTAAAACAAAACAATAAAAAATATAAAATATATAGAAAAGTATATAATTAGATCTACAAAATCTAAACCACAAATCTACAGAAATTATGATTAAGGAAAGATTAAAAAAGAAATAAACTATTAGCTATAAGTTAAGCTAAAAGTGGGTATTGAGCCTCTTTTTTAAAAACATCTACAGTCTCTGCAGGCCTGAGGTTCTCTGGCAGGCTGTTCCACAGTCGAGGGCGGTAGTGGTGGAACGAGGCCTCACAAAAGGTTTTGGTTATGACTTTGGGAACAACTAGGAGGCCGGTACCAGAGGATCTCAGGGTCTGCGAGTGCTCATAATTTAAAAGAAGGTCAGATAAATAAGAAGTCCCAAGACCATTAAGGCATTTATAAATTACTAAAACAACTTTAAAATCACAGTTTTAGCTCTGTCTGTGAATGAAATGCAACAACTGAATCATACTAAATAATTGTTGTTCACAGTCAGTATATATGTAATATTAAAATTTATCAGCTAGGCTTATTTAACGTAGCTTAACTCATGCTTTAAATTCATGTGAATTTTCAGTGCTTAAAGGTCACAATGAATACTCAAAAGGGAAGACAAGAACAAAAATGGAAAATGGTGAAAAGCCACACCTTATTAAAAAGCTTAATACACATCAGGTGGAGAAGAAGGATAAAAAAAATATGTAAAAAATAATTTTATAAAACAAATCGGATATTATTATTAAGACAAGAGTCAAGATATGACTTTTTTGGCATCACTGAGCAAATCTGCTAAAGCTCCGTAGTTCATCTTTAAAATCAAAGTGAGAGCTTTCATGTTGGAAATAAATTAGTAACTGGAGAGCCTGATGGTCAGTAATATAAGACTAATAGCTGTAGTACAAATTTGGATAAGTCTGAAACATTTTGTAGCAAACTGTGCTGCATGCAAAATATTTTAAAATAGAAAACTATATTTTGCTTACCAGAATGCATACTACCATGAACATTTAGTTGCTGCTCTTTTTATCAGGTTAAAGCAGTAGCTCAACATCAGTATACGCCCTTGTCCTAGGCAAAAAGCCAAACCACAGCATCCATAGAAGAAGATAATCCATGCAAAAGACATTGAAACGGAACACTAAAGCTGGGACGCTTGTTCTGGAAGGCTTTGTTTTACTGCACTGTGACCAAATAAATGTAAATATCTGCATACAACATAAGCTTCATTGAAAGGGTTTAGCAGAGGCAACGCCAGCTCCCTGGTAAAACAGTTTTGTTTGTCAGCAGCTTTTATGTTGTGAAAAAAGATCCTCAGTTGCAAAGTAAAAACAAAGTAAACAATCCAAGAAAAGAAAATGCATCTTGTTGAAATGAAATGCAAAAGTTCTCTCCATCCTATTAATGCTTTGCCTGTGTTTACATGCGGTCCATTGTGTTTTCTGTGTGCCCACCATTGCGCGCTTCTTAGACACATACATACTGCAGTATTTCTGAACATCTCCAGAAATACTTCATGAGAGAATGCAAATGAGCTCACATAGAGAACATGCAAATGCAAAAATTGAGAATGAAGCACACTTTTCCAGCTATGACCTTTATGGCACAATAGCCATTCTGAAAGCATTACCTTAACAAAAAGAGAGAGAGAAAAAAAATCATCTGGAAAGCCAGTTGCTCAAGTTTTGTGATAAAAACTTAATTTCTATAAATCTCAACTTTATTGTATAGATTAAACACAACATATCAAACATTAACCCCATTTGAAACAATGAAAAAGTTGATTTTTTTTTAATTACAGCTTTTACCAGGTTTAGACTATTATAAGGAATTTATGCTGAACAAATTATTTCTTCATCAAGTTCAACATTTTAAGACCATTTTCCTACGTGCATACAGTAGCAGGTGTCTGTGCTACTGTACTTAATTTGTTTACTTCTTGCAAACAATATCAGATTTTTAAGGTCTTTTTAAGGTCCTACTCTAAAACAGAATTAATAATCTAATAAAATGCATACATTTATTTTATTTTTATTTTTTCAATAGAAACAGGAAACAAAGTTTTGTTATCAATAATAATAATACTTATTATTGTTATAATAAAAATATTAATGATGACATGAAAACTATGTTGTTAATTCCAGAAGGAAATTTGAATAATAATCTGTTTTTATAGGGGTGCTGAGAAGAAAACTTGGGGGTGTTCTTGAGCACCGAGGCGGGACACACAGACACACACAGACATGCTGAGAGTAAGCACACACTAATGCAGGGGTGAGTCGCCTGGTTTTAGTTTGTGTCTACTGATGAAGGTGATGATATGACATCTTACCTGTATGAAATAGACTTTCCCTTTTTTTTTATTGGGTAGGCCTGTTGTTTTTTTTTTTTTTTTTTAGAAAGTACTCTTTTTTTTTCTATCAAAGTGTTTCCAATGTTGGTTTAGAGCCTTACTCAGACCCATTTTCCCCTTAACTGCCAAAGATCTGAGTTCAACACTGAAAAAGCAATGCTACACTAATATCAACACTTTGCTAGATGACATGAGGGAGTACAACTCATCAATACAGGTTAGAGTTCAGAAACACTGGTTGCATTTGCAGCTGTGTTCTCCCATCACATCCTAGATTTCCTGATGCCTGGAAACAAAGCCATAGTTTGGGGAATCATGGAAGTGTAGCTACCTCTGAGACCTTTGAATTACAAAATGTCAAAAGATTATTTCAGATTTTTGTCCAGTAGCAACAAAGACGTACAGCTTACCCAAGCTTCAGAAATTCTGCTCACTTTCTTTGTCTTCACTTGGCTACCTCTTGAACAAAACACCTTCAGATTAAATCAGTAAATTCTCCACAGCTGTAAGGCAAATATGAAAAATCTTACACTCAGTGGAAAAGAGACACTTGGGAGAACTTTGAAAAACAGTAAGTCTCCTTGCCCCCACCACAAGTGAGATTTGAAAAAACTCCAAAGCTTCTTTGAGACTCCAGTTCTACCAAATGTGATGCAACACAAATAAAACAAAACAGTGTCATGGTAATTTTAGCTCATACAGTAACAGAAGTAAAAGCCTCTTCAACAAAAACGCCATGGGGAAACCTTTAAAAAAGGGTCAAGAGATTTGTTTTTTATCATTATGTGTTAGGTATTAGGTCAGTTCCGAACAAGTAAAAAGGGTTGAAGATGTTTACAGCAGGATGACTAATAACTAATATGTTTGGCAAAAAAATAAAAAATAAATAAAAATAAAAACTAGGGCTGGGCACGTTAATGCGTTATTATCACCTTAACACATTAATGTAATCAGGGGAGAGCAGGTTTATTAAAATGAAGAGACGTTTTGTGTCTGGCACTGAAGAAGTAAGAAAGCAACATTTTTCTTTGTCCGTCAAAACCCAGAACAAAGTGATTTTTGGACGGGAAACCAAAAGACAACGAGAAGCAATGTTCCTGGTGGATTTAAATTTTGAGGCAAGACAGCAAAGGTAAGACATTCTATGACTAGGATTTACAAACATGAAGCATAAATTGGGCCTTTTTCTGCCTCTGGTTCAGTGAATCTTGGCCATATCGAGATGAAACTTACAGTTTTGGAATCTGAGATGTGTGCTTTTAGTAGAGGAGTCATTTGTCCATCGGGTGGACATCAGAAGACATAATTTGTGCTTACATTTTTTTCAGACTTTCTGTACCTGATTTTTTTTAATCGTTTGTTGTCTTAATTATGTTTGGTGGTCATGGATGAAATGGTTTTACTGAGTTTTTTGAGCTGTTAGCTGAGATTCTTTTATTTATTTTCTATGAGGTTCCTGATGTTCCTTATCGAAAGGATAGGATTGGATTTGCTGCTTGAGCAGCTGCAGCTCAGAAGGGCGAGCTGGCTCCCCTGACTACATGACTATGTGTCCTTGGGCAAGACACTGAACTCTGCATCACCTCCCGATGTGTCTATTGGGGTATGAGTGTGAATGGGCGAATGTGGTGTCAGAGTGCTCTGAGTGGCCAAGCTGACTGGAAAATATGTATATCCATTTACCAACATTTCTAAACAATTACAGAAAAATTTCCAAACATTTCTTCACTATTAGACTATTTTTCAATAGGGTCAATAGAGAGTTTTATTACTGTGGCAAACTAAAAAAAAAAAAATAAATAAAAAGCTTTACAGCCCAGGTCACTGTGGTCACTACTGTTTCAGGATCTTAGTCCTGTTTAACATTGGTATATTTCATGATTTTGATGATGATGTGAGGGCGTTTCTAAACTAAGGTGCAAACAATCCATTTTGCTACAGTGAGACTACAGGAGCTGTTACTTCAGCACTGTGGAGAGCAGAATCTTGGAAGGACTGTGGACTTGGGTATGGAAGACCTGAATTCAAGTCCTCAGACTGACGATAAACTACATTAATATTATACAAACTTTAAATCAATACGTTTGATGAATTTGTGATCTTGTATTTAAACAAAATGACTTACAAAAAAACTACAAAAAAAAAATAAATAAATAAATAAATAATATATATATATATATATATTTATATATATGCACTGCCTCTAGCACTACATGACAGGACCTGGGTCCAACTGGACTCAAAGCAGTCTGACTCCTACTTAATTATAACGCCCCATCTTGTTTGAATTTTTGCTTGTGTTGTTCTTACTCTCAAATGTAAGTCGCTTTAGATAAAAGTGTCTGCTAAATGACTGTGGAATAGAACAGAATAGAACATCCAATGTATTTTATTTATTTATTATTTTTTGCTTTTTTTTTCATAGTACGTTATAGGGCCTCAGCAGCAGAAATATTCCCATTTTTATTATTAGATTGGCTTTTATTCTGAGGACTAAAGTTGTCACCGTATGATGATTATTGTGTTTATTAATGTCATCAGATACTTAGTTAGCTTTCTAGTTATGGTTTTATCTTGGAAATTTTAAGCTGTACTTGAGTTGGGGGATGTAGGTAGGTGCAGAATTTAAATTCCAATGAATCTAAAAAGCAAGTTTGACCTCAAACAATAGGGCTCGTGACCTGTTCACTCTTTCATTTCTTAGGAGGCAGCACAGATGATCACTTGTGTTTACTCCAACCAGTGCACTCTAAATTACCCTGCCACATTGAGATGTGGGTGGAGTACTTCTGTGGAAATGTTTGTGACCTCTGAATGTGGAGGGCAACTCTGCTGCCGTTGTACCTTCATGTGATACATGAAGGGTCGGGGTCAGAGGTTGCAGTTAAGCCGGCAGAAGGAATGAGGCAGTTTTTTTTTTTTTTTTTTCTTTTTTTTTTTTTTGCCAGTATAGAAGGAAACTAAAAACAGTGATAGGTTAATGATTACATTTCCATTTCTTTTAACATAGATTTAAAATGATTAAGGGCCCGTTACGCGCCCGCCCTTCTTGGTTGGAATCCTTGTCCATTTGCTCAGAAAGTCCGTTTAATTTTGATGTGCAAACCAATTCTGATTTAACAAAGGAGCAGACTCCACTACAAACATAGGTCTCGGTCTGCTTCAAGTGGACCAAATACAGGAAGCGGGCTACAAAGCATAGTACATTGTTAGTAAACACAACCGAAACTAGTCGTGTGTGGGAAGGACAGGAGAAATGGCTTGTGGTAAGACGTAGAAGAATTCAGGAAAAGTTCTTGGCGCAGTGCTGCCCCGGGTGGAAAGTGGAACATGTTATTTAAAAAGTCATGAACACAATCTTGGTCCAGAATAATGTTGCAATCCCCAACTGAACCGAGTCCTCAGTCATACCAAGTTTAGCGGACTGTACTGGTGTGAATGTTCCCTACTAGACACACGGTCTTGAAGTTGTAAGGTGTTTTGTAGACCATCCCAGCTTGAAAGAGTGCATTACTGAAAAGCAATTTTCCCACACTCAGTACGAACACGGGGGAAAGATAATGTATATATATTTTGAGAGTGCAAAGCAAAGGGACCTGTTGGAGATGAACACACAGGTAGAGAGGGAGCAGACCATAAAGGCCTTAGTCTGATTGATGTGGGATGTCTTTTTCTGATTGATGTGGGAATGCAGAGGGGTCAGGTTTTACCCACTCCATCATGACGTTGGACATTGTAAAATGTGACGCAATGAAATGTGCAGACACATGCACCCCCTCTGCCGATGTTTTGTTATTCCAGGGTGAATACATCTGTGTTAACGAAAGCCTTTCGAACATCTGTCAGCGCACACACCTTCCTCCTTCAAATGTCCATCAATCTCTCCATCTACTGTTGACGCTTATCAGCTCTGACAGACAAAACTCACTGCTCACTCTGCTCTCATTCTTTCTTCTCTGACTCTTCATCCTTCCATCTTACTTAACCTCCATGCTGAGTTTCTTTCTGTTTATTTGCCTCCCTTCCTTCCGTCTATATTACTCCTCAACAACCGTGCGGTGTCAGCGGGTACGTTGAGAAGATTATTGTATTTCTATCTGACTGTTTCTCAACAGCAGGGAGCAGCTTTCTCAATGACTCAATTAAAACAAAATTACAAGTTAGCTAACATTCACAGATCTTTTTTCATATCTTTAAAGTAGTTATTTTATGTAAATTTGTAGTTCCTCTCTGTCAAGTCATCATCTGGCGTCATCATTGTCTGAGCGTGAAAAAGTCAGTGGGAGGCGAAATCCCACAGATAATTGAAAATAAAAGTAAAAATGACATAAACGGCCCTGAAATGAATTTGCACCTGTGGTGGACGACCATCCAATCTAATATTCAGTACTGCAAAATGCAAATATTTTAAATCACACCATGACCTGTGTTCAAAAATAATCAGAAAATTTGATTCAGCTATTAAAATCTTGTTCTTTAGAGTCACATGACCATCTTTAATTCCCTCCATTTATCCAGTGCTCCACTTTTTCACCTTTTGCCTTTTTCTCTTCCCTTTGAAGTTACTTCTTTTTTTATTGCATTTGATAAGGGTTCATTACGATTTACAGCCCCAGCAGCACCGCTGTAAGGGGTTAATAGCTATGTGGACCTTGACCACAAAGACCTTAATGGAATCAGGGACCAGTTCACCAAAGGTGATGCTACTCTGAAGAAGCTGTGACTCCACTTATAGACACTCATACAGCACAAGTGCATGTACAATTAAAAGCCATTTCATTTGTGGACCCTCAGTTCACTCAGCCAGTAATACTTGTTTGAAAAACTCGATTTGTGTAAAGCCTCTTGCATATGAGGAGCAAGAGGAAAATAAATGAATTTGAATCTTTTCTTATTCATCATTTCTCATCTATTCCCGCCTCACCATTCGCTCCATTGAGCTTTTCGGCTCTTTTCCAACTCAGTCTGTACTGAGTAAAATATATCTTTATATATATTTTTAAGTCAATGTAAACATGCACAAAAGTTGATTTGCATGTATGTGCAGATGAACATGCTTCAAGTCCACATACTAACATAAACACTACAAGAAGACTTGTTTGACTCCCAGTCCTGTTTTCTCTCCCTTCTCTTCTCTCTGTGTAATAAACATGTTAATTAAAACAAAGTCTGCCAAGAGATATGTGATTATGTGTGTGTGAGAGTGTGAACTCAGACCACGTTTGTTAAAAGAATTTCCAATCGTCCTCCCACACGTGCTCACATCGGTCTGCAGATGATTCAGGTTGTCTGTATATCTGTGTGCATTAAACTGTTGCAGCTCATGGTGATGCACATGCTGAGGTGAAGAGCGTAGACTCTGCAAGGAAAGTCATTAATTTTTTATCTGCTCTGACGATTAAACTGTAATTTCACAAATAACAGAGTCTGCACTAACACACACACACAGACACACAGACACACACACACACACACACACACACACACACACACACACACACACACACACACACACACACCAAAGCTTGTATAAAGACATCCAGGCAGATTTTGCATCACACAAATGCAGATTTCTTGCAGGGGATTCTGCACCAGTTGTGCACCATTGAAAAGTTGGTCCACTTAAAGAGCTTGAGGAGCATATCCTATCACACTCCCATTTTTGCTGTTCCTGTTAATCTTTAGTAAGGGATCTATGAGACGTTTATATTAATTAATCAAGATTCCACATTTTCTATGAAATATATAAATAAAAATATATATTTTTTATGGTGTCTGATACACTAACCCGATTTCATGACTGAACATATAATAACTCTTTTGAGTCATAGTACAAAATGTGATTAGAGGCTCAAAAACTGCTTTTCTTAACCATTTCTCGTCATACCACTTTTATTGTGCTATTGATGAAGTATCACCTTTGTGTCATAATATTGATGTATGCATCATAAGTCCACATGCTTATATTACAATATGCAAAAGAATTATTATGGTTATTTGGACAAAAACATCTAATATGCTAATATGGACCACACAAAGTCAGTCCTTGGTGGGGTGGCTCGGTGGGGTGGCTCAGTGGGTAGAGTGGTTGTCTTGTAGTCTGAGGGTTGCTGGTTCGATCCTCGGCCTAGAGAGCTCATGTCCAGGTGTCCGTGAGCAAGACTCCTGATGGGCCGTGGTTGAACGCCTCTTCATGTCAGCTTCTGCCATCAGTGTGTGAATGTATGGGTGAATGTGATGTATATTGTAAAGCGCTTTGGGTAAAAGTGTTATATAAATGCAGACCATTTACCATTTTAACCCTGCTGTATTAGTATTGCTCTTTTCATACAAAACTGACTGTAGCACATTATGCTTTGTATAGCAGAAAGAAAAAAACTAACAATGAAAACAACTGTCAAGAACCACAAATCCCACCTGCCAGGCAGACATAAAGATGTAAAAGGTTTTGGAGGCTATTGTAGGATTAAATCAGTATAACAGTAAAATAAATCAATAGTTACTGAAACTTAGAAAAGACAAACAATTAAAATTAAATTAGAAAAATTACTAAATTTATTGCATTTACTCAAAAGTTCAAATTTAAAACTGAGTGTATTATAAATATTATTTTCTAAGATTTATTTTATAACATGTTAAAATGATATTTTATTGTCGTCCCACAATTTAACCCTGGATTAAAACATTACATTTTGTTCATGTGAATGAATGTACAGCTGTGTTAGTGTGTGCACAGCATGCAGCAGACATGTTGAATATTAAGTTAATTAGGTCACCACTTCAACATTTCTGCTTGCTTCACTCCAGCAGTTTTTAGTTGAGATAGCACAAATGACTGTGACCTTTAAAATGCATCAAATTAAATCTACCAATAATGGCTTGTTGAGTAATTTGCGCTATTCACTGAAACTGTGACAGGTAATTGCAGTGCAGTTCCATCAATTATATACTTTTGATATGTTAATTTGCTTTATTCAACCAGCTCAAAGCTCACAGTCAATTTCTATCAAAGGAAGACGCAATAAGAAGATGTCTAAGATGCGAAAACTACTATCATAATTGAATAGAAGTTGACTGTAATTGCTGGGGTTTGGCTTGCATTGACTGATGATTGGCTATTATCTATGTTCTTTAGTTTTAATACGTATTGCCGTTGCCTCTGTAGTTTATGCTCACAAACATTATGCTTGTCTACACATTGTTTATATAGTGTTATCTAATGAATGCTAATGAATTTCTTGTCTTTTTTGGCCAAGATGCTCTTGTTCAAGAGATTTTTAAATCTCCAAAGGCTTTTAGGTTTGTGGTTAGATGGAGTTAAATGAGTAAATACTACAAACATCTGCAAACACAGAACTGTTTTGGTCTTCTGCTGTGCTGTTATTTACTTTTATATTTAGGCCGTGAGTGTATCTCCTTTTGTATTACTAAAGTTTTCTTCCTCTTCATGTCACAGCTGGACTTCAGTTGCTGATTGCCACACCTGCTTATTATTTATAATTGGTGCCCTCTGTATAAGTGGGGTACTTGTTGCTTCTTTTATTTGTCAAAAATTAGGTGGTTATGTAAGTGGTATAACAAACACAAGTTAGAGGGATGGCCAGGGCAGCATGGGCTACCTCTGAAATCTGATTGAACCACCTCAGGTTATTGCTAGGTCACTGGAGAGGAGGACAAAAACAGGTGCACGAAGATCATCAATGTCACCACACCAATCTGGAGTAAGTATTGAAGTAGTTTCCCAACTAGTCATCCTTTAAAAATATTGAAAATTTGCTGCACATTTTATGAAAAGATTTTTTTCCCTGTGCAAGTATAACTACTAATGTTATGTAAATCTTTTAACCTAATGTTAGCCTAAAGCTACGTAGCAGGGCTGCTCTGGTTATATGGTAACACTTAGTCTTAAGATAATTACAGGGAAAGCTCGCCATATTTAGTGTTCATTGAATGCATTTAAGGACTAGAAATTACCTCAGTTAATCAATATTTTCACATTGGAGCTGAAAATAAAAAGAACCTCAGGATCCACGTTACCTAGCCCTGACTAAGCTAGAGCTACATGTTCCAGTTTTATTAAAACAGGAAACTAGAAAGGCTGCTGGTTATGTTTAAAGTAAGCTATCACATGTAAATGTAGAAGAACATAAGCATAAGAATGGAGATCTTTCTAATATTTTAAAGATCAGGCTAAGACAGCGTCAGCAGCCCTGGCAGCCCCCTGTAGACACAAGGATCCAGTCTAAAACTTTTGCCATTAGAAAGTAAACTAGAACTGGTAAGAGGAAGAAACTGGTACAGGGAAGCCATTGATCCTCCAACTACCTCATCAAGCACCACATACGTGCCCCAAAACAAATATGTTTCTTTCAGAGAACTTTTAGGACTTGTTGGAAAAATTTCCACCTGATGATGCAATTTATTAATGTAAAGATGTTTGTTCTCCATGTCTATTTAAGTGACCACACTTATCACAGCAGTGTATATAAATGAATGTGTTGGAGCAAGGAACTCTCAGGTAGCCTACCCTCAGGCCACCCCATGTATAAAAGTCTAGCTCTTCCACTGTAACACAGCCTGAAATAAAACAAAAAACAACCAATCAGAATAAACTAAATTTATCCAGAGTTAATTATGGAGTCTGATTACACTGATTACAATAGCCTGTCTCTTTAAATCCAACAGTTGTTAGACATGCTAAACTGTGTTTGTGTTGACAAAAACAGAAATGAGTCTTTTTTTTAATTGAATTCCATGTGCCAGTGTCAAAAAATGTGCAAAATAAAACAGAATGTGTGAGAGTGAACAGCATCCACCTGAATTTTAAATCTTTATTTACATAATTTACTGTTTTTTTTTTTTGTTGTTGTTTTTGTTTTTCTAACAGTGGTGTTTGCAAGTGAGCACATCCGTCATGCTGAAATCCAAGTAACAGAAACCTTTGCTTCAGCCTATTACCTAGATAGTAAGCTTGCTATCTCTAATGCAGTCTATCTGTCGCCATGCTCCTACCAAGAAACACACCGAAATTGCCTTCTTGGATGGAAACTTGTTTCCAAGATAAAAATACAGTTTTCTTCCCAAGGTCAAAATTTAGTTGCCAACTTGAGTCAGACAGTTCAGGGAATTCAGACACACACAGCATCAGTATCCAATCTGCATGGATGAGTGATGCCTATTGGCTGCTTGCATACTGTCTCAACATGCTGTAGACAAAGCTCACTACTTCTACCTACATGCATTGGGAGTGGGATAAAAGAAAAGGTCCCATTTTAATCATTATGTGGCATAATGTAAACATGGAGCGTGAGTTTATCAGCGTTGTTAAGTAGTATCTTGTGTTAGTTGTTGAGATTAACAGTTGTGACCTTAAAATATACTCTGGCAGATTAGAAGAAAAATCCCTGTCTTGTAAGAGAAGGAATCATTACGGGGATCCTTTACACAGTCTCTGAATGCACAGCACTCAAGCCCTTTGCTCATCTTCTTTTTTTTTTTTTTTACAGAACAGCATGCAGAGAGAAACACCACATCTAATTTATTTATCTAATTTAACTCTTCATCAGGTTCATCATCCCATTCCAGCAATACAGATTTTCCATTTCTGTCCTCAGGATGGAAATCTGGCCTTCTTTTTAACTGGAGAACTTTTTAAGTTCAGATTAAGGAAAATATCAGACTCTTTATTCTATTTATTTATTTTTTTCCCCCGGCTGTACGTGTTTTACATGTTCATCGCTGATAAAAATGACTGATGGGATGATTTCAAAGTCAAAGGAAAGCTTGCAGCCCTTTAAAACTCTTTTCAGAAGTCCCTCCCCCCAACTCTCGGATCTGAGGGGAGATGAAAGTGATAGCCTAATGCTTGCTAAGTGACATTTCTCCATCTCTGATCTCTGTCGCTCATGCAGACAGACAAGGAAATATGAAACACAAGCTTAGCATCAAGGATTTTTGCTCCCTCCCTTCTTTCTCTTGTATTTTGGTTTCCATTTCTGACTTTCTGTCTATCTCTGAACTTCCAAATCTGCCTTGCATCCCATTTAAAATCAGTTAAATCAACCAAAATCAGATTTTTTTTTGTGTGTGTAACCCCACATAAGTGTTCAGTAATTTGTAGAGCGTGTGTTTGCACCATCTGCTTATCTTATTTGGTTCATCACTCTGTAACCTTGAGATAAAAATGTGAATGACACTGGATGCCATTGCTGTGCAATTAATCACAGCAGTGTACACTTCTGCACAGAAAGATGATGTTTATGTACATGCACATGCAAATACTCACTCTATGACAGGAAATCTCTGAGGCATACTTTGTTGTCCATCAACAGATTATGGCACACCATTGTTGCATATGTTGCAATCTTGTGGTGAAATGTTTATTCATGAACTTGACTGTAAAAAAGGTACAACACACACACACACACACACACACACACACACACACACACACACACACACACACACACACACACACACACACACACACACACACACACACACACAGACACATAGTTTTCCTGTTCCTCATCCCCATCCACATCACACATCATAGTGCTGCCTCCTAATCACCACGAGTCAGCTCCCACAGGGGATATAATTATATTGTCAGCTCTCTGTCACTGTAACGGATCCACCAACTAAAAAACATTGAATACTAATAAGACACATCAGATGTCATACAAGACTCTCCTAACACCCCCAGTTTCATACTGTAACTCTCACTATTCATATTAGCTAAGGACAGATGGATGACAGGTGTCTGCATGTGCACCTTGTTTTATTTTTTTCAATCCCAGATACATGTTCTTCAAGTTATTTATGATAATCAGTGCAATTTAATGATGCATTTTAATGACAGCTGCTGGGAAGTTTTTCAATCTGAGCGCTTTTAATGATGTTGCATTGGTTTCAGCTATAATTTTCAAGGGGAAAGTTGGTGGTGAAATAAATGTGTTTTTGGTCCCTATAAGGAGAGAGCAGAGTCACTATGTGATGATTGAGCTAAATATGACATCCCACCTCTCCACCTCCCCACTTCCGCCCACTCCTCCATTAATACAGCAGTTAATCACTTTCACTCAATGAATGAACTCCTACTGAAGCTAATTTTCCAAACTCCTACTTTATATATATATTATATTATTATTTATATAATTGTGGGATTTCCTTTTTCTCATTTTATGGTCTTGTTTTTGATTGATGTCATATGCCATTTGTGGGTTTGTATGCATGTGAAATGAAATGTGTGCATTTAAACCAATTAGTGTTGATTTGTTACCATGCAGTGTAACCAAACATGAATATAACAGTATCTAGACCGAGTTCTGCTTCTCACTCTACTACTTTAACTACATTCATTCCTATTAAAAACTGATTAAGTAAGTATCAGTGGAAAAAAATAGATGGGGAAACTGGTTGTCTATGAGATTTATTGGCAGAGGTGTGTCTACCTTCATCTGCTACTCCACCTAGAAGCAACTATTTCATATGAATTAATGACATTTACTGCATGTGGATATCCAAATGTGTTAGCATATTATTTATTTCACTGGCCCTGAATAGTTTAACAGTAATGTTTTTTTTTAATTAAATGAAATCACCTTAGTTGCAAACAAGACATATTTATTAAAATAATGTTGGACTTTTAAATCAAACATTTTCTGCAGCTCCTCCTCTATTTTCTTTTCCTCCTTTAGTTTTCACTTTGTTAATTCTCCCATCCTTCCCATTCGTTTGTCTTATGCGCTGCACTCCTAGCTGAAATGGTTAATAGGGGGACTTGTTTCCACGAATATTACAACTGGGTTCATTATTCTTCGGCTCACATAACTTTATGTCCAACAGGGACCAAATGAGTGAACATAGTGACTCTAACGAACAATTTGTCCTTTCGGCGCAGCACGTATAATCTTTATTAGATTGGGCTGTAACATGGTATTGGCAGCAATTAGACCCTGGAAGGAGTCACTGCTGCAGAGGTTAATAACTGCAGTGTGTCTGCGTGAAGCTCTGTTATGATAGAAAGGTTAGTTGTATTAGAGACGGTGGATGTGGGCCAAGCTACAGAGTGAGTCAGGGCAGAAACGCCAGGCTGGGTGCTCAAGGAAAAAATATTCACTCTGGAGATTCAGGGTGTGAAAATGATTTCTGGGCACTGAGGGAAATCACAGCCGGTGTCTGGTCTGTGGTATGTCTGTAACAAGCTGGTCTGCAACTCAAATATAGGGAGCAACTTTTGAGTCCGGGTGATTGTTTTAAAAAAACTGTCTGCTGAATCTTTTTTTGACTATATATATATATATATATATATATATACAAAGACATGCATGTTTGGTTAATTAGTCACTCTAAATTCTCTCTAAGAGTGAATATCATCGTGAATGGTTCTCTATCTGTGGTGGCCCTGCAATCGACTGGCGACTTGTCCAGGGTATACCAGCCTTTGACCTCATAAATGCTGGGATAGGCTCCAGCTTACCAGCGACCCGTAATGGAGTAAGCGGTCAAGATAATGAATAAATGACTGAATATATATATATATATATATATATATATATATATTTTAATCATTTTCACATTTATCAATTTCTTTCTTTGGAGGCCAGATTGGACTAAAAATGGGATCTATGGGTCTTTGAAGGGAGTTGGATCTTGGGGGGATTTTCCTTTCAAAGAGCCATTTAAAAGACTGGTTCATTCTTACATTATCTACATTATATACATAAAAACAATCAAATTATAAAAAAATGATAGGAAAAATATACCTAAAACAGGATAAACCTTAGCAGTCAGTGCAAATTCTAGTTATTGTTTTGGATAGAACTCACAGCATTTGTTTCTGAACAATACTCTGCCCATAGATGCTTCACATGAATGGAGCGTGTTGGACATCAGACTTCTATGATGTAACAAATGTGATGAAGGTAGTGTGGAAAATTTGTATTTGAAAAGACAGGCTTACAAATGAACGGCTCACAGCTGTGATTTTGTTCCCATCGTTCATTTAAAAGAGCCGTTCAAAAGAATTGATTCGTTCATAAACGTCACATCTCTAGATTGGACCATCTGGTGAGCTGGTTTTGCCTCCTGGGCTGTTGACATTCCTGATGTAAAAAAAAAAAAACAGCTTAATAGATGTTTCTATTAAGTGGTCATGTTAACACTTATGTTTAAGTCTCCAATCAGAATAAATAAATATGTATCATGAACTCATCTGTATTCCAGTGTATTTTGATTCCATCTGGTGCTGTCAAACAGCAAAGTCAGTGGCTCAAGCTTGTCCCAAATCAGACCATGCAATAGGATAGCGGGCCCAAAAACATCAGCAAATATACAACAGAAATAGGACAAAGGAAAAAGTTTTAAATCTATGAATTATTCATTCATTCATTCAATTTATTTATGCACAACCTCAAATCAACATTAAACTGAACAAAACAAATTTATCCATGAGATTTGAACCTTAGAATAAAAAGGTTTTTATTCAGATTTTTTTTTTATTCTGAGTGTAAATAAAACTACAGAGAGGCTAATTGAATGTTGAAGCAATCTTTTTCTGAATATGACTTGATCTGAAGTTGTTTTACAGCGGCCTGGACCCTAAGAAATGTTCCACTTTCAGAATATTAAAGGTACAATTCAAATTTAATTACACGTGTCTAGACAGAGACAAATAAGGGACCACATGGGTAAAGAGATTTTCTGAGAATTATGAAGATGCTACAGCCTCATCAACATCAATAATGAAGACCTCAGATGTATTAAAAACTCCTGAAAACATCTTCAGTGAGTCACTTTCATTTAATTAACAGCCACTGTCTTCTCGAGATGTCTTACTGGGTAAATGAATGGAGTGTGACGGTGCAACAAACAAACATGACATGAGCTCACAAAGCATCTACATGAATACGCTCTAAAAGTAACAAAAGCAGAGAGGCCGTCCTGCTCAGCACATGCAAGCATGCACTGTGTCAGTTCATTAACCCTTTGCCCGGGTGTAGGTGGGACGAGACGTGGGTTAGGTATGAAATGGAGACATTTGTCACGACTGTCAGTCTCGGATGCAAATAGGTACTTGGAGGCAGAGCTACAGACATCTCCCTGCCATTGGCGAGGGCATTTGAATCTGGAGCTTTATTGCTAAGATGGGATCAAAGGCAAGCTGTCAGCAGAACTCCATCTCTCTTACTCACACACACGCTCACTAACTAAAAAGAATGAATAAAGGGAGATGATAAGAATGAGAGACAGATTCATATGGAAAGAGAAGATGATGCTTTTAATATTTCTGTTGACATTGTCTTTCTTTATCTATTTGCAAAGACTGACAAATACCTTCTTCTTCCTCCATCACTTCTGCTGCTTCTTTTACATAACTTTCATTTTCTTTCCACCATGTTCTCTTGCCATTTATAGAAAGTTTATATTGCTATGGTATGTGTTCTTTTATTAGAATTTCTGGATTTGTGGTGACAAAGAGAAAAATGTGGAATCTGCTCCATGATCACAGAATAACTATGAAAAATTACGGATTTTTTTAAAGGCTGCAACTTCTTTTTTTTCTTTTTTTTTTTTAACATCAGTGAATAAAATAAATTATTGAATGTTAAGGTCTTATCACACAATTTGAAAGGACTGCAAAGAGTGTTTGTGAACCTTCATTTGATGTTTTCAGTGGTGTTTTACAATCCATAATAGAAGTGTTTCTTTTCTTTCTTCCTTTTCATGCCATCATAATACTCTCAGTAACCTTGGCAGCTCTTGCTGAAAGATCCACTCCATGCTATATGCACAGCACCAAACAGCAGACTGTTACAGTAGAAGGCTTTTACAAAGTGGATCATTGGGACTTGAATGGAAGTAATTGCTGGAGTAAAATTTGTTAAGTACAATCCTGATCTGTCAAGAGTAAATGTAAATGTAAACAGGCAGCTTCTTGATGCTATGCAAACAAACCTAATATAAATTCCATACATCTTGTGTCAGTGTTGTGTCGTGTCTGACGTAATGTTTATAAGTTCCAGCTGTTGTATAACTAAAAGTGAAGTTTGAAGCATTTTTTTTCTTGATTTGACTCCAGTAAGCAAAAAGAGAGACATTAGTTTGCGAGTACACATCCATGTGCGCTGACAGATGCAAAATATAAACAGCAGATGTGCAGGTTGTTGTGACCATAAAGTCTACACATCGTTGTCAAACAGCAACCTCAGCAGCTGAAAGATAAGGTTAATAGAGAACTGTCAAATACTGCAACTTCTTGACTGCCCAGTTGACTTTGGCACTAAAAGTAAGTTAATCCCCAGAGGGTCTTGGAAAATATATTGAATATTGGATATATTAAATAACAAAAATTAAATAGATAAATAAACAAATAAATAAATAAATGGAAACATGGTTGCAGCAGTACAAAGGCATGTTTTGATCTGTGTAGAAATTTACCATTTGTTACAGTTGGGGTCAGTTTTGATAAAATTTATTTAATTTGTTTTAGAAATCCAGTAAATATAAATGTTGTAGTGCCCTTCATTCTTAGTCACAACCATTCTTTGTATATCACCTCTAACTGTATATCCTCTAGATAGCAATGATCAAATTGCAAGTAAGGGCAAAATCCTGCTCCTCAATCCTAAAGCTGACATCACAGATGCTCCGTAGACCCTTTCTGTGCAATAATGTACACAGATACAACAGAAGAGAAACACAGAGAAGCATCACTGGCACTGTTAGGTGCTGACAAAGTTAACACAGTAAAGATGTCCCCTTTCCCCTCTATGGTAGGCACAAGAAGAAGGTCTGTCCTAGATGTTCTATAAAAGCATGTTGCACTTTTGAGGTGGATGTAAAGGTCTGGATGTGTACTTTGTACAAGGTATACTCTGCATTTGTCAGCTGGGACAGGTCCCTGAAACCCGGAAAAGGATACAGCTGGCATAGAGAACAGATAGGTGGATGGGTGAATACATAACGTGTCTCAAATATTGTCCATCATCACGTTTCTGTTTAAATAACGTGATGCCAAACAGCAACTGCCACCTAAATACTTGGAGCACAAAGTTTCCTGGTAATGTAGCTTGCATTGATCTATATATTAATGAGCATCTGTTGTCTACGGCTGCTTAATGCTGTGTGAAATCTCTCTTCAGTTCATTAAATCCCTGCAGCCATCTGAAGGCAAGAGGATAAATTTGACAAATTTTGCATTCTCTGATTTAATAAGTACACAGAGTTAATAAACACAGCTTGCTGTATTTACATTGATTAAATCATGTGCAGATGACATCAGGCTTTAGCTTAATAACAGTGCACACCTACACATCAGACTGCACATTAACATCTCATTCCATCTTTTTATGAGGCAGATCTCACATTACCACAATCTAAGGTTGATTTATGACTCAGAGCAGTGGACTGATGCAGCCCAACAAAAGACACTACTAACCACCTAAATAAGAACAAAATAACCACACAAAAATGTTTTAACAAAATTTATATTTATAGTAATCCAGACTTTTAGACTAACAATGGGGAATATAGCTGTTAGTTGTCCTCCACAGCTTAAAATCTAATGCATCTTTTTGAGATGTTTTCACACGACATTATACAGTCCCTCCAAAAATTCGCAATGTTGCAATTGCAAATATTACCGCAATTTCATCCAATCAATGCAACTTCAAAGAAACTTTGACCAATCGCAACGCTCCTTTTCATTATGTGTTCCATGACGTCATCACGTTCACTTCCTGTTTCAGATGATTACTTTGCTAACTTGTGAGAGAGGAAAAATTGTTGCATTTGCGAACAAAAACCACAGCCAGGACTGGGCTCTAGTTTCCCCATGCTCTACATGAAAGTGGCAGTAAATTGTTTTGCACTTCATGCAATATTATGGTCGAACACAAATGGAAGCCATCAATTGACAAACATCTTTCGACCACAAAAAACCAACAAAAAGTGTCAGAAAAGTGCGAACCGACGAGAAAAGACTGTGACTAAAAACAAAACATCCAGATCTGTTGCAAATGCTGAAAGAATCTATTTGAGTTTGATTTAATAATGATTTGTCATGCTAGACAAACATAACAGAAAAGAAAACTTGTCTGTGTCCACGACTATGTTTGTGATTAAGAACTGAAGTGGGGAATTCTTAAAGTGGAAATGCGTAAACATAGCAGCAAAGCCATGGGACAGACCAGAGAAAAGAGTAAAAGGAAGTGAAAAAAAGTTTAATTAAAGTAAAATGTGCCTTTCTGTGGATGAAATTCCTTAAGTGTGATACCACTATTCAGTTTTCAAAGTTTAGATATAAATGAGAAATGTGTGTTGTTTGTTAAAGACTCTGAAAAGAACAAGTTTTGTTTTTGCACTTCAAAGTTCAGTGAACTTGAATTTTTCTTCCTTTGTTCTGTTTAAACAATAAGCTACAACTTCAAGAATGTTCTGCTGGATAGTGCAGTATTCTTCCAGTGCACTTATTTCAATAAAAATGTTAGAATATCAGAATTTAAAATGTTTATTTAAAACTGTTTTAAGATGCTATTGCAAAAAAAAAAAAATAAATAAATAAATCAAAGAACAATTAAAAACTACTGCAGCTTGTGCTGCAAATTTTCAATAAAGCCACCACAAAAATTCAGCAATTTAATCACAAAAAAGTGCTGCGAAATCCTGGAGGGACTGATTACTGATACTTTGATACCCGCCTGTTAAGCACCAGACAGGGAGGACTCTGAGACTGAGCAGCTGAGGGAACAGTTTTGTTAAGGTTTGCGGGTAATCCAGGCCAGACAGGTAAGCAGGTCCAGTGTATCCAGGTCAGGCAGGTAAACTGGAGAGTGAGAGAAAGGACAGAGTATTTAATAACTTGGTCAAACAGGTTCAGGAATGGGCAAACTTGGCCTGAGTCATTTCCACACACAATAATCTGGTGCTGTATAGGAGGAGGCCCTGTCCTTAAATAGCAGCTGCTGGGGGATCATGATGATGAGACTCAGGTGTGCCTCTTCAGCAGGAAGAGACTCTGGTGTCCTGGCAGTCATGCCTCCTCAGCAGACATGACACCTGTCAATCAAAATATTGGATTCAATATAATTTCAGCCCAGTGATTCATATGACTTCATTATTATATGATTATTGTAGCCTATCAGACAGTTTGTTCAAGGATTTGACTGGATACACTAGATAATAATTGTGTGATGTTTCACTTTGAATGATGAAATTGATGATGATGATGATTATGATGATGATGATGATGATGATGATGATACTGTTGGTGACGATGCTGTGTTTTAATATTTTACAGCAGATTATTGAGCACTAAGTTCTGTCTATTTAAAAAAACTTTAATCTCCATATTAATTTGAATTATTTTGTTGTTTGTGAAAAATATTCATCTTATGTTCAGGTCTATTTGATTTACAGTCATTTAATAGGAATTTCTTTCAAGCATTTAAGGATAAGTTTTATTCATGTTTCACATTGTCCTTCCCAAGATTTTAATGCACATTGTTCAATCGAGTGATTTTCCTTTAAGGGAAAAACTATCGCTATCAATACCGATGAAAAAGTACAATAAACTAATAGTAACTAAAGATAAAATGTTGGTTTTGTCGATTCTTACCAGGATGAAAACAGCACTGAGATAAAATGCAACATATATGCTACAGCACATTGGAAATAAGTTTTAACTTTTTTGAATTAATGTCTTGAATTGATATCAGCATCACATACCTGCCTGGACAAAACAAATCCACAGTGAAATTATTTGGTTGGATAAACATTAGCTCTGATTACAGCATTCACTGCAGCATCATTTGAAAAAGCTTATGCAATGTCAATTTTTTTTTGGTTCATAGTTGTATTCATGTTTTGCTAAGATTTTGCATTAATGGTGGGAGAGTCAGACATATGTGAAGCTTTCTCCAGCTCATCCTGGAAAGATAACGATAAAGGGTACAAAATCAACACCACACCCGCTTGTGATAAGTCCTCAGGTGAAACCTGTTAAGCAGATGGACTCATTCAGACTGTTTTGTTCAGACGTTATTCTACAAATATATTTAAGTCCTCTGAATTCTCTTTCTGTATAATGCAGATATTTGTATTTGCTCCTCTGGAACATGTCAGGTTTAATCCACACCCACTAGTTTAACAATCTAAAAATATTGTAAATAATTCCTTTTTTAAGAAACCCTGCTCATAACTACATCTCAGTGTAGGGGATGACAATGCTCAAATTACTGTAAGGGTATTCCTTGCTGTTTATATTTTACTAAAATGACTGAAGTCTTTAGTTCTGGTAGTGAAATTTTGGACTTGTGACACATTTGTATCAAGACAGGTCTCGTACCTTGCTTTTGTTCGTGCTCGTTCCTCCAAACTGTGCCTCAGGGTCCTCCTGTCTACTCTGATTGGTCAGATGAGAGACTAAGCAAGATGCACTGTTGAGGTCAAGTGTTGTGGGAAGTCTCACACTTACAGGAGGCAAAGAGGCACAGATGAATGAATAAATATAAAGTGTGAATACTGAGTGTTGTTCAGTGATGGAACAGTAACAAGGTAAACTTAAGAATGAAAAGAGTTGTTGGAGATGCTTGTGTGGTACAGCGTTTAAGCTGCACCCATCCATCTTGCTTCCCTTGTCTCCTTCTTACCTCTCTGCCTTCCAGCTTCAGACTGTCCCCAATGTGGTCATCTAACATAATGAAAACGGATGTAATGTGTGTGTGTGTGCGTGTGTGCACGTGCACCCATGTGTATTTGCTTGACTGTGCGTGCACACACATGTGTGTGACGTGTTTGGTAATGAATAAGGATGTGCTGTGTGTGGAGCTGGTCGTTAATCACTGGCAGTGCTGGCAGCTAACAGATAAGCAGATTGATCCAAGGCCACCGAGGGAACGCTGCCTGGCACTGGCCCATTCATCACACACATACACACACGCACATGCACGTACTGTACACAAAGACAGTGGAAAGGCTAGCCAAAGTGTTTGAGGATCATCTCTGACGATTCGTGTTAACATCTGTGAGAGTTACTTTAGTAGAAAGTAAGCTATGGGGAAAGAAAAGGCAGAGAATGAGGGATTGCCTAGACTGCCAACATCTGCAGCCGCTCCATGACTACTCCGCTGTAAATCCCAACCTGGCATTTGTTACTTTCTCAAAACAAGCACACACAAATACATAAAAGAAAAAAAACAGTACATACACCTGCATAAACACACAGAAACAGATAAGGGTCTCCGCTTTGGTCATTCAGAAATCCCAAAGGTGCCTCTGAGACTTGGTATCTCAGAGAATGATTGGTGAACGGACGGATGGATGGATGGATGGTAGGAGAGAAGACGGGATGACAGGATGACAAAACACAGCTAAGGACACGCTCCAGTACAATGTGACAGCTCGGCAGGCCCACCAGGGAGCTGGGCAGCCGAGAGGAATACAGGAAGAAAGGGAGAAGAAATCCAGAGAGGAAGCTGGAGGTCAAACATCTGTGCTTTGCCTTTTTTCATGGTTTCCATCACATGGTCAGTGGTGAGAGAAGAGCTGCTGAAAATCAGGCATGTAGAAAAGAATAAACCAGGCAGAACTGACTTTCTTTCTTTTTTTCTTTCTTTCTTTCAATTTTTTATTGATTTTATTGATAGACTTAAACATCAAAAAAGATGTCTTCATTTAAGAATATACTATACTTATTAATACTTATTTCGAAGCAAGAGTTCAAATTGAAAACACAACTTTTCTTCTTTAATAGGTTTGTTATTGTTAGATCATACTTCTGTACGTTATGTTTTTTTTCTAGATTGAACTTTTCCAGACCAAACAGTTTGCTCTTTCTCTTCAAAATTCCCAGTGATGCGGTGCCAAAAAGCTGTAGTCTCGTGAGTTTGAGGCATGCTGACTCTCTAAACCCTAAAGTGCACATACTTTATCTACCTTCTGAGTTTTTTAATCTTTCCTACATCATTTACTAGTCCCTTAACTAGAATTTTGTCAAAAAGGGACTTTGGAAAAGAATGTTATGGAAATATAAGAAAGTTGCTTCTTGTCCTCATCTGCCCTCAGATGCAGCTGATTTTTTTTCCTTGCATGCTGCTTCTTTTAATTCCTGTGGTGACTTCTGTTCCTCATTATTTTTCTTTCTTGAACCCCCTGGAGCTCTGTTTGATGTGGAGATTGAATACTGCTTTATCAGCAAGAAGCAAAACTGACATTATCTAAACTTACCATGTCTTTGACATTTCTCCCTGAACACCGGTCAGTCACGTAAAAAATGAGCAACCACAAGCTCAGCAGACTTGTTACTCATGGTGTCTTCTTAATGCACATTGTGCCATGTTTAATCTGGAAAACTTCTGTTCAATTTTGTCTTTAATAATCTCACATCGAAGCAACTCAATATATTTGTTTATTAACCTTTCGAAGATAAACATGCAGCTAAATGAGGCTGTCAGGGAAATGAGCAGTTTGTCCATTACCACGGTGGATGCAGAGTTAACCGAGTGAAGTTAAATAAAACCTCTGTTTGGGTTTTATTTAACAGGTTCAGAAGTATGTGAAACATTTGTAGGCTAAAAGCCATTAGCTAAATAACCTGCCAGCTTTGTTAGCACCTGATACAATATTAGGCAAGGCAAGTTTTTTATATAGCACATTTCATGTACAAAACAATTCAAAGTGCTTTACATAAAACATTACAAGCATTACCTCGGGGTGCAGGAAGCAATAACAACTGCATTAAAAACAAACTTTAAAAAAATGAAAGCATTTATATAAAATGAAAAGAAAAAAAGAGCTAAAATAAAATAGATAAAATGCAAGAAATAAAGTTCCAGTTATTTTGATAAAACACAGCAAACAGAAAAGTTTTTAACCCTGATTTAAAACTGCTGAGAGTTTCAGCAGACCTGCAGTTTTCTGGAAGTTTGTTCCACATGTGAGGAGCATAAAACCTGAACGCTGCCTTTCCACGTCTAGTTTTGACTCTGGGAACAGAAAGTAGACCTGACCCTGATGACCTGAGGGACCTGGTTGGTTCATAATAATTGCTTGTGTTGTTCTTACTCTCTAATGTAAGTCGCTTTGGATAAAAGCATCTGCTAAATGACTGTAGAATAGAATAGAATAGAATAGAATAGAATAGAATAATGAACCAGAAGATCCTGAATCTCTTTTGTTCCTAAACCATTCAGTGCTTTCTAAGCTAACATCAGGATTTTGAGATCAATTCTTGACAGACAGGAAGCCAGTGTAAAGATCTGAGGACTGGAGTTCTAGGATCTACTTTCTTGGTCTTAGTGAGGACTGGAGTTCTAGGATCTACTTTCTTGGTCTTAGTGAGGACTGGAGCAGCAATGTTCTGGACTAACTGCAGCTGTCTGATGGACTTTTTAGGGAGACCTGTGAGGACAGCATTACAGTAGTCCAGTCTACTAAAGATAAATACATGGACAAGTTTTGCTAAATCCTGCTGAGTCATCAGTCCTTTAATTCTCGATATGTTCTTTAAGTGATAAAAGGCCGACTTCACAACCGTCTTAATATAACTGCTAAAATTCAGGTCTTAGTCCATGACTACTCCCAGATTTCTGGCTTGCCTGTTAGTTTTGAGCTTAGCTGTTTGAATATGAGTACGGACATTTAACCTTTCTTCCTTGACATCAAAAACTATTAGTTCAGTTCTGGCACATCCAATCTTTAATATGATTGATTCATTTGATCGAAGTTTGGATCGGACTGTAATCTCCTGGTGAGATGGTTGTGTAGATTTGTGTCATCAGCATAACTGTGGTAACATATTTTGTTGTTTTTCAAGGTGCAAGTAAGGTTTACATTATATCTTGCTTTAACTTAAACAAATAGCAATTCATTCTCTCAGTTTCTTCTATATTACGTGAAACTTTTAATTCTCAATATAGAATGTGCTTCAGTCTATTTTTTGAAAATATATAAAAACAAACACAACATAAATTCTGTTCCTCTAAAATGGTTTTAGAAGCGTGAAACGCATCCTTGGTATTTAGCTATCAATACCAATGGTTGAGTGAATAAGATAAATATAAGGCACATATTTGAAAAAAAAAAAAAAATAGTACAGTATACAGCAGTGAGGTGATTACCATACATCAGTGGCTGTTAGAATGAAAATAGAAATAGAGGCAGGGATAGATGGTGGGAGGTACGGAGATGAGGAGGAATGAGAAAACGCTCTGTGAGCAAACCTATGAGCTGTAATCATTCAGCAAGAACACCAGGATTCTCTTCCATTATTCATCTTCCCTCCCCTCAAAAACACCTCTCTGTGTCTCTGATAAGAGAAAGTCACCCAGGAAGAAAGATAGATATTTTCTATCTATCTATCTATCTATCTATCTATCTATCTATCTATCTATCTATCTATCTATCTATCTATCTATCTATCTATCTATCTATCTATCTATCTATCTATCTATCTGCCTGCCTGCCTGCCTGCCTGCCTGCCTGCCTGCCTGCCTGCCCCTTTTTATGTTTAGCATGGGGCAGATAAAAATGCTGTAAATCTATAGGCCAATGAGTTAGTAAACCAAATTAGTGGACTGGCTAAAATGCAAGGCCAGTTTGTTTTCTTTCACCTCCGTGAAGCAGTGTGACTCAAGAAGCCTCAACGTGTTGTTTGCTGCTGTAATGTTCATCACGCGTTGTCGTGATGGATGTTCCTGCCTGCACTTGCGCCGCCCTGTATTTTATTTTTTCCCCAACACATTTCACACCAGGCTTCTGTGACATCAACTTTCTGAGATAATCCCCAGTAGAATTTCAAACTTCAAATGATTCATACAACAAAGCTGTTCAGCAACTTTAGCAGAGCAGCACATGATCCTCCGGCAGCCACGAGAGCTGAAAACACTGAAAAAGTGATGAAAGCCAACATGTAATTAATGTGAGAGTGGGTATGGCATGGATTAATCTAAAAAAACACCTTTATCTTCACACAATTAAAAGTGTTCTGAGATGATTGCACTTGGGTCCTCAGATCTCCCGTAGGATTTAAGAACGTCATGTTAATTCCCAAGAGTTAGTGACTGGAGGCATGTAAATGCCTTTTTCTTCCGTCTTTTTTTCTTCCGCTTTCTGTATGGTCATTGAAACACCTTCCCAGAAACCTCTATGAACCAGAATTACAGGTTTATTTACAAAAAGAGATCTCAATTCAGGATGATCACAGAAGGTGTAGAAGTGGATTAATCGGTCAGTAAAACCAGAAAGGCTCTTTAATAATGGAAGAAATGTAGGAGACATGCTGAGAGAGAAGGGATAGACTTTGAAAGGAGATGGAGACAAGCTGCATGCCTTCAGTGGAAGAGTAGTGGGGAACAGCAGACTCTTTAGGACGACAATCTAAAATCCAAATAATGTCTTCTTCATGCGTTAGTAATCCCCAAAAGATTTACCTTACATGGCTATAACCACCAGGTTTTACTTGGTAAGAGATACCAATTCCCTTAAGTTCCAGTATTCATAACGTCTTCTACACCAACAGGAGATCATTGAGGATACCTCAACCAACGTCTTACTATTAGAGACAGCAGTAGAGAGGAATTTACAGGAGTCCCTGTTTTCTGTCATATATTCCCATGAAGGAAAGCTAAAGCTGTTCTGATAATGAGTCAGCTGTGATGTGATTCCAGATGTGATCTGACTTAGATGCCACTAAACATGGTGTCACATGGTGACAGATCAATAAAAACAAGAACATGGAGTATCTTAGGTAGGCGTTTGTGAGGTATCATTGGATCAGGTGATGTGGGAAAAATGGCTTTCAGGCAAAAAATCTCCGGACACCAGCTTTATGAATAAGCAAAAGATTTATTAAAAAAAGTCAGGCATCAAAAATAGATATCTGCAGAAAAATCTGGAGGTCTCGGGATCAATATGAAAACCTGTCTGTCCATACTATGGCAACCTTTGTGTATGCTCTCGCAAACAACATTGCTAAACTGACCTTTGGAGCCAGTCATAGGACTTGCATATAGAGACACATGGCTCTGTATCTCAAGAGTTACATTGATTTGCCCAAACTCTTGTAATACTGTCTATTCCAAAGGTCGGTTGTGTTTGCTGAATCCATGTGATACTTGCAGAAATAGACTTTTATACCTAAATTTGCTTAAGACATCTAAATATGCTCATACTACCTACATAATGCTAACAATTGGACACTACATTAAAATCCAGAATAATTTTTGAGGCACAAAGTACTCAAAGAGGTGAAGTAATGTAACTGAGTCCAACCCAGTATTATTTTGTCTTTTCCAAATGAAACTGGTTGCTCTGACTGGTAAACAACTGTTGCAATCATAATGATCAATGTCCCCTTAAATTCTAATATGTCTGTTTCACCAGACAAATGCAGCTGAGTAGACTTACTGTGTCAGTGTTTGGAACGAATAAACACTTGGATGAGAGAGATTTTTCAACAATTAAATGAAAACAAAACTGAGATTATTCTGTTTGGTAGCAAAGAGAAGAGGGTCAGCAGTGGTAAACACCCAGACTTGTGCTATTAAAGTCACATTTCTTTTCTCATGCGCCTATGCATCATAATGTTAATTTAAAGGTCCCATATTATACACTTTATTCCCAATCTGAGACCATTCATTAATATCTAAATGAAATATTTCCGCCATGGTATGGACAAATCGACCCTCAGTTTGAGTGCAGCGGCTTCTCTTCACCTCCCTCTTTTTAGCAGCTTCAGAAATGTGCCGTTTATGGTGGGCGGAACCCTGGTGGAGCAGCTCAGCTGTTGGCTCCGCCCATCGCATCGCCCGTCATGAGGTGATTGACAGGTTAGGCCTTAGCGGTTACTAGACGCTGATTACAGCGTAGTGAAGGATAAACAAACGCCGGAACACCGGAACCCATTCCTGAAGAAGTTCGAGCAAGAAGACTAACAGGACGTTAGTGAAAGGTTAGTGTGACTTTTACTCGTCCAGCCAGTAAAATTTCAGCCATTCCATTAGTCCCTGTCTTGAATTTTTTCCCCCTCTTTTGTAACTATGTTCATGGATGATGCCCGTTCATGCCGCTCTCGTGAACAGCAGCATTATGGCAACTGGTAGAGACGCTGTCGTTCTCCCTTACCAGTTTGAGCCAGAGTCAGAGCCGGTAGGCGGGTCCATCGCTCTGTGGGGAGTGGTTATTGTCCCTTATGACGTCATAACGTACACGCTTTCAAACAAGCTCATTTCAGCGCTTACTTCCCTAGAGGTGGAGCAGGGGGGAGAGAGAGCGCCTGAAAGAGTTTCACACTTACGGGTCTCCTACACATGCGGGGGGACCAGTATGACTGTTCCAAAACCATTAAAAAGTGAATTTTGCATAATATGGGACCTTTAATTTATGATTTTATTGTTATTTGTTGCTGCCTTTTACTCTCTCTATAAATGCTTTTTTTGCTCTGTTTCTTTGATCTGTAATGCTCTTCATGTTTTATGTAAATAACTTTGAATCGCCTAGTATATGAAATGTGCTATAAAAATAAACTTGCCATGCCTTTCTTTTGATAGAATTGCTGATTCTTTGGCACACAAGTTTAATTTATTTACAGTTGTCTGAAGTTTCTTCTCTTTCAAAAACACTTCCTCTCCTAACGCCTCTGACACCTTCACAAGCCCAACTGCACTTTGCACTGGAAACGTGTTATTCTGAATGTGTTATTCTTGCAGTTTTTCAACTTTTCAAGAGTAAATGTCACAAAGTTCTTCACTAAAACAGTAAATGAAAAAACAACTTTAAAACAATATTATGAGCAGAGTAATAAAAGAAAACACAAAAAACATTAAAAGTAAAATAAATACAACCAATAAGCTTATAAAAAGGACTGTTTAAATAAATAGGTTTTAAGCTACTTTTTAAACGTGTCCACAGAACACACAGATCTTAAATTTAAGGAGAGAGAGTTCAGGATTTTAGAGGTGACAACCTGAAACACACACTCACCATTTGTTCTGAGTCTCAATCCAGGGACAAACCAGCAAACCCTGACCAGAAGATCTGATCCCTGCTGCTATGATAACACTGCAGCAGAACTGTGACGTAAACAGCCGATTGGCCATGCAAGGCTCTGAGCACAAGAACTAAGATTTAAAATTGAATTTTAAATATGACAGGAAGCTTGTGTAAGGACTCAAGACTGGAGTGATTTGAGCCCTTCTGTGTGACTTGATGAAAAGTCTGGCAGCTGCATTCTGAACCACCAGCAGGAGGTTCGGAGAAGAACTGCTCAGACCTGTAAAAAGAATAAGACAGTATTCTAAACAAATGGAAAACAAAGTGTGAATTACCATTTCTATCTCTAATGATGTAACAACTTTTCTTAACTTGGCACAATTTCTCAGCTGATTAAAACAGGAGCAAAACAAATTATTTACATGTTGGTCCAGATTCAAACCCTGACTCACAGAGACACCCAGATTATGTGCAGTGGGATTTACTGCAGAGGATAAAAAAAAACAAATTATAAAGCTCAGTATGACTTACTTTAATAATCTAAAGTTCAAAAGCAGAATATGAATCACCAACCATCACCAGCCGACAAGAAAAACTGTTTCTATAAACCACAGCAAGACCACCACCATGGCCTGAAATCCTTGGTGAACTAATGAAGGAATAATCCTGAGAATAATCCATGATAATAATCATCAGTGCAAAGAGAGGGGCTCTATAGACGAGTGCGGACAAAAACCCAAAGTAGACCTTCCACCATTGCTGAGGTGGTTCTGTGCATTCAGAGCAGAACAGATTTTTCTTTCTTTTCTTTTTTTTTTTTAACAATGTTAAGGTGATCTGGAAGGACTTGTGCAGTTCTAGGCTGTCTGAACAGCAGTGGAAAACTTTAATTGTGGTGAAAAAAAGAAAAAATAAATGATTGTGAAGAACAGTGTGGATATTGCCTCTGCCTGTCTGTGTCATATTGAGGGCAGGGTTAGTGGTTGGTACACAGAGACCGACATGCTCTCATGGCAGTAAAAACACTGGATTTTGTTCCCAACAACAAAAACATGCTAAATTTTGGTATCCATGTTGCCATCTAGCTTAACGTGGAGCAACTGGTAATGTTTGTCATGCTAGTCAGTGCTAATGGACTAAGAGACAAGGAGCTGCAGTGCTGCTTAGAGTAAATGACTAATTTTAGAGATATTGTTAAATGTAATGTTATTTGCTCTTATCAATGCAACATTGTGACCAAAATTTAAATAATCATTTAGTCAGTAGCACAAACAGATCAAATACCGCAGTTTCCTGCAGCCTAAACGAGTTGCAACAAAACTATGCCGAATACCTGACAAAATAGAAAACTAACAGTCTTTGCAAAAGTTTGAAACTATTCCTTTACAAACTTTTGATAACTTATAATGAAAACTGAGTTTTATATTCCTGTGTGGATTGTCAGTTAGTGAAAGCAGTTTCTGTAAGATGAATACAGACAATAACAGATTTACCAAGCTCATCAGGGGAGCTGGATCTTTCCTAGCAGTTGAACTGGAGTCTGTGGTGGAGGTGTCCTAGAGGAGGATGCTGAGGAAGCTCCTCAGTATCATGAACAATGTCTCTCACCACCTGCATGCCACACTGATGTCTTTTCAGAGCTCTTTCAGCTGTAGACTGAGACCACCGAGGAGCTCCACTGAACGCCACATGAGGTCTTTTCTACCAGAGGCTAGCAGACTTTATAACTCCTCCCTCTTCAGCCGCAAGGAAACTTAAAAACTTTAAAAACTTACTGTAAAAAAGAACTGCAATATTTATCTGTTTATACCTGTTCATACCCATAATTTATCTGTTCATGACCACAACATGTGCAACAGTCATTTTTGTTATATTTTTTTCCTGAATTCGGTACAACAATTTCCTTCTGGATCAATAAATTTGTATTTGTATTTGTATAAATCATAGTTTACACTGGTGCACCGATATCTAACTAATATGAAAATTTGAGTAATTTAGAGATCTCCAGATAAGTTACCCATATCAATAACTGTAGACCTGTCAAACTTTGTCAGTCCAGATATCCATGCTGCTGTCCATGTCAGCAGATATGAGGTGGTTAGGTTTGTCACCTCAGTAATGGCTGTGTTGCAAGATGGCGCCACACACAAAATGGCAGCCAACTAGTCTATTCTTCAGATAAACATATTAATGCTTGTGATGAATGCTGTTCCTAAAAACATCTCCAAAGCTTTTGTGGATGTAGCAACTTGTGGTGGTGGGCCATGGAAAGCAGTCTTGGTGGAACAGACGGCACTGGCACTTTCTGAACATTTAGAAAGATCACGGTCCCTACACAGTTTGTCAGCTGAATTCTTTTTGTGCATGTAAGCCTAGGATGCCCAAGTCCAGTTCTCAAAAGTTACTACCCTTCAACTTTTAGATGTATTCATTCTCCAACACACCTGAATCAAACGAGTGGATCGTTACCAGTACTCTGCAGAGCTGAATGATATGCAGAAGAGGGAGTTCAGCCATTTTGTTCAGATGTGTTGCAGGATAGTAGCTCTCAAGGACTGGACTTGGGCACTCCTGATTTAAGCACTTTCATGTTACGAAAGTTTGAATAAAACAATAACATGTATAATAGTTAAATAATGATGATTATGATTATGAAAACTGGACTTAGAAAAGGTCTCTTAGGAGTGGCCTTGTTTCTATTGTCTTTTAGGCCATATAATTCAAATTCTTGGATGGGAGAGAAAATGAAACAAAACAAGTAAAATATGAGGGGAATAATAAAATTCCAACCATATCTGCAGCTGAGGATTGTCAGCTCTGTAAATAGCTGATATATGGAGATAAACAGGAAATAGAGATGAGAGTGATGGAAGGAAGAGATGGGCCATGTTTAGAGTGAGAGAATTACAGTAGATGTATACACACACACACACACACACTCATACAAATGCATCCACACACATCAGCAATGATTTAAGGCCATGGCCTGGCATCTCTATGACTTTCAAAGCAGGCAAGAAGCGGAAATGAAAAGACGATAACACATGAAATAATACACGCGCACAATAATGCACATAATATCACACACAGGCACACACACTTGTGTTAAATGTCACTCAGCTCTGGTTATATTGAAGTCTGGTCGTGTGTCATTTTCACAGCAGTGATTGAAGGAGTCTGACTTCCGCTGTGATTTACATGACAGCCTGAGACAGTCCCCCCACTGCAACTAAACACACTCACAGATAGACTCAGAAAAGTCTGTCAACAGAAGATTGTTATTAAGTGTTAGCATTAATATATATATATATATATATATATATATATATATATATGTATATGTATGTTACTGTGTTTCGTATGAGTTTAAAATAACCTGACAGATGATGTTTAATTATCAACTATTATGATCAAATTTGACTTAAAGTAATAACCCCGACTACTGACAGGTTATTACTGTCACACTTTGATCACAGAGTTTAATAAGGATTTTTGATCTGACTGGTACATTATGGCCTGATTTTAAGTAAAGCAGTGTATATGAGCACGTCTATTCTACTGGTAACAGACTGGAGGACACAGCAGGTGGGCCAGCAGCATTTCAGGAAGGCATGAACACTGCTAATTACTGTCTGGATCAGTGGTATTGGTGGTTGGCATCTGTGTTTGTGTGTCACCCGGTGAGAGGAAACAAAGACAAAAACTGGATGCTGCTCTCTATTCATTAACACTGTCAGTGAGAGCTGGATGGCAGTCAGTTTCTAAGCTCTGGATTTGAGACTCCATGTAGGGTTGCTTGTTATGCAGACACAGGGCATAAGCAATTATGTTTTGACGTATAGAATCAATTGAGTGTTACAATTTGATGCCAGCACTGTGTAATACAAAGTAAAAAAAAAAAAAAAACTAGCAAACTAACTTTCTTATAAAATACTTATTTAGAATTCTGTGTTGACAACCTACTTTGATTTGATGTTTTAAAACTTTGTGTAATGTCTTGCTCTGTGAAGAGGAAGCAGTGAATGGATCTTCTCACCAAAGCATGTAGCCTCTTTCCCTGATGTGTACCTTGAATTGAAATTTTTGTTTAGCTTAAAATCGCCCCATTCCAGCTTCTGGTGCACAAGCACACAAACATGCATAACAAGACTCATTCTAAATTGGTAAAGTTGAGCATTTTGTTCATTGAATTAAGGACCTTCTTCTGTTAGACGGCTATGATCTGAGTCCATTTCAGCTAGTTTTATCTGAAATAAAGAAATTTGTGATCTGGTTGAAATGCTGCAGCGTAGCTTTTACTGCCAGTTTTGCTGTATTTATTTTGGTCTGAGTTGGTGCTGCTAACAATACGTTTCAATATTACCCCTTTTTAAAAGTCTTCTGACACCAGACAATGTGCCAACTTATTGTAATTCCCAACTTGTCACATGGCAAAACTTTTTAACTGAAAATGCATTTCTTTACACTCCAGTTTTCCCTCAAGATCTGAAATGGGATGAGGCTAAATATTAATTATATGCATGTATTACAGAGTTGAGATCAAGTTATTACACCTCTGTTTCTGTTTCTTAACACTTGAAATGATTTTTGTAGCACATATACAGAAGCTGCTTTAAACTGTACTTTCCACATATTTTTAGTAAGTAAGGAAAAAATATCTTACATTAATTATGGCCTTTTTTTGGATCTTTTCCTCCTGTTCTCCACAAACGAAAAAAGTAAAGGACTGTTGTGATTGACAATAATGGAGAAGGTCATATGAAAAAGAATAAGAGGAGCAAGAGAGTGCAGCAAATAAAGAAGTGGATGATCAAATGACAAGAAGGACAATAACCTCAAATGTGCTCTCCATTTAAACCTTAGGAACGGGGTTTTACACTATGAATAACTATATTATGCAAAGGACAACTGGCATATGCACAGGGTCAATGTTTCTGCAGTTATTTCAGAAATCATTTAGCAATTGAGGCTATATAATTACAGATGGAAGCACAGGCAATCATGCAGGCAGTTTTGCAGGGTTAGAAATATTTTCTATTCATTTAAATTTTGTCATTACGCAAAGCAAGGCAAGGTAGTTTATATATACCACATTTCATGTACAGGACAATTCAAAGCGCTTTACATAAAACAAAGGCATTACAGATATTTAGAAATAGTAAAAGGCATCAAAACATAATCACAATAAAATAATAAATTACATTAAAATGATTAAAAGCAAGATAAGTTAAAACGTTTCCATGCAGATTTCATGCATAGGCGCATGAGAAAAGAAATGTTTGGTGAAAGTTTAATCTCCACTGGCAGTTTGTTCCACTTGTTTGCAGCATAACAGCTAAATGCTGCTTCTCCATGTTTAGTCTGGACTCTGGTTTGGACTAGTTGACCAGAGTCTTTGGATCTAAGAGCTCTGCTAGGTTTATAATCTCTGAACATATCATAGATGTATTCTGGGCCTAAACCATTCTGTGATTTGTAAACAATCAGAAGGGTTTTAAAATCTATTCTGTGGCTGACTGGAAGCCAGTGTAAAGATTTCAAAACTGGTGTGATGTGTTCAGATCTCTTAGTCCTGGTTAAAACTCTAGCAGCAGCGTTCTGGATGAGCTGCAGATGTTTAATGCTCTTTTTAGGAAGTCCTGTTAAAAGACCATTACAGTAATCCAGCCTACTGGAGATGAATGCATGGATAAGTTTCTCTTGGTCTTTCTGAGAGACTAAACTTTTAATTATGTTGATGTTTCTGAGCTGGTAAAAAGCTGTCTTAGTGACAGCTTTGATGTGGCTGCTGAAAGTCAGGTCTGAGTCTATCAACACTCCAAGGTTACAAACTTGGTCAGTGATTTTAAGAGCCCGAGTCTCCAGGTGTTTGCCAATGCTGACCCTCTTCTCTTTGCTACCAAACAGAATAATCTCAGTTTTGTCTTCATTTAATTGTAGAAAATTCTCCTTCATCCAGGTGTTTATTTGCTCCAGACACTGACACAATAAGTCTATTGGACTGCAGTCATCTGGTGACAGAGACACATAAAGTTGTGTATCATCTGCATAACTTTGATAACTAATGCTATAGTTCTGTAATATTTGACCCAAAGGGAGCATATACAAGTTGAACAGAAGAGGCCCAAGGACTGACCCCTGGGGGACTCCACAAGTCATGGCCACTCGCTCGGATTCATAGCTGCCGATCGTAACAAAATAACTCCGGCCTTCTAAATGGGACCTGAACCAGTTAAGGACCGCTCCAGAAAGTCCAACCCAGTTTTACAGCCTGTGCAACAGGATTCTGTGATCTACAGTGTCAAACGCAGCACTGAGATCTAACAGAACAAGGACTGATACTTGACCAGAATCAGTATTCAACCTAATGTCATTTAACACTTTGACCAGAGCTGTTTCAGGGCTGTGATGAGGTCGGAAGACGGACTGAAATTTATCAAGATTTCCACTTTCATTTAAAAAGTCATGAAGCTGGTGAAATACAACTTTCTCAATAATCTTGGAAATAAAAGAGAGGTTAGAGACAGGTCTATTGTTCATTATAGAGGCGTCTAGAGTCCTTTTCTTTAGGAGTGGCTTAATAGCAGCTATCTTTAGTGACTTGGGAAAAATGCCTGATGCCAGTTAGCTGTTAACTATCAGTAGATCACTTTTTACTGAGGTAAAAACTGTTTTTAAAAAGTCGGATGATATCATGTCCATAGTGCATGTTGTTGATTTCAAATGCCAAACTGTTTCTTGTAGGATTTTTAAATCAACCATTTTAAATTGCGACATAGCATCAGAATTATTTCCAGGTTTTAGACACAGACTACTTTTCTTGTGTGACTGTGTGGAATTAATATTTTGTCTAAACGTTTTAATTTTTTGGCTAAAAAAGTTTGCAAATTGGTTGCATTTCTCAGTGGAAAGCAGCTCTGGGCTTATCTGTATAGGAGGATTTGTAAGTTTTCAATCATAGCAAACTGAATTGTTGACATTCCTGTTAATCATTTCAGATAAATGCAGCTCTCTGGCCTTGCACAGCTCATTGTTATAGTTACGCAGGCTTTGTTTGGACAGCTCATAGTGAATTTGAAGTTTATTTTTCTGCCATTTCCACTCAGTTTTTTTGCATTCTCTTTTTAGGCTGGTAACCACAGTAATGTTTCTCCAATGGTGTTTTCTGTTTGCTCAAAGTGCTCTTGATTCTTATCGATGCAACAGCATCCATTACATTCAAGATTTTCAGATTAAAAATGATCCAGGAGTCCATCAACTGACTCTGCACTGGTTGTTGGTAACATAGCTATGTCCTCCACAAACTTAGCACTTGTTCTTTCATTAATGTACCTCTTCCTAACTGAGGAGCAGGTTGGTTGGACATTCTGAGTGATCAGTAAATCAAACAAAATACAAAAATGGTCAGAAATGGCCAAGTCAGTGACAGCTACAGAAGAAATTTCCACACCCTTTGAAATTACCAGGTCCAGAATGTGACCTCGAATATGGGTCGGTTCTTTTACATGCTGCCACAAACCAAACATCCAATATAGAAGAAAATTCCTTGACATTACCATCCATCATGTTATCTTTGTGAATGTTAAAATCCCCAGTTAAGATGAAATGGTTAAAATCAGTAGAGATAACCAACAATAATTTAGAAAATTCATCAATAAAATTTACACAGTGTCCTTGACGTCTGTAGATGATTAGAAATAGGATTTTAGGAATGCCCTTTAAAATAAAACTAAGATATTCAAAAGAAGTAAAATCTGCAAATGAAATCTCTTTACACTGGAATGAATCTTTAAATAAGTCAGCTTCTCCTCCCCCTTTCCTCCCGTTTCGACATTTATTCATAAAACTAAAATGAGGGGGTGCTGTTTCATTAAGAACTGTAGCACTTGTGTCTTCTGTTAACCATGTTTCTGTCAGAAAAAGAAAATCTAAACTGAGAAATGATGAAGTCATTAACTAACAGTGACTTGTTGGACAGAGATCTAACATTAAGTACAGCAGCTTTATGAAGTTTACACTGGTCTCTGTTGTATTTTGAGTTATACAAGGTACAGTTAACAGATTAGATCGATTCACCCCACAAGCTGACCGTGTTCGATTCCTTATTTTACTAACTAACACAGGAATCCTACTGGGTCCAGGCTTGATCTCAGAACAGCTCTCAGTAGTAGCAAAACTACAGTAAGGACCCTGAACGCATCATGGCATGTTATCTTTGTTGTGAATTCTGCTGCTGCTCTGTGAACCTCCTGCACATCCTCCCATGTCCTGCTCTGCCAGGACAGATGATCTAAGAGGAGGATGAGGAGGCGGAGGAAGGGGTGGAGGGGGGGCCCTGTATTCCTTGGTAGATGGTGGTCGCTGGGGTTCAGACCGGGATAGAAACATCCTTTGAAGACCTTGGGTGATGTGGAGAAGAGGGTCTGGTGAGGGGGGGGAGCGTGGAGTTGATCGGTTTTCTGCTGTGTCCTTCGCTCTTATCTGTACACTCATGTTTGGGTTTGCCATCCCAACAGCATGATGCAAGTGTGCACCAAGTAATCTGCATCCAGTTAGATTTGGATGCACACCATCAGGTCTGAATCGCTCCTTACAGTTCCAAAAGATATTGAAGTTATCAATGAACTTTATCCCATGGGTGATACATGCGTTTGATAACCATGTGTTCAGGCCAAGAAGTCTACTGAAAAGTTCAATTCCTTTACCCGCTGTAGGAATGGGTCCTGAAATGTAAACATGGTGCTCCAAACTGACACAGTCTCTCCAACAGCAGAGAAAAGTCTTTCTTCAGGATCTCTGAGCCAGTTTTCCTGCTCAGAATATCAAAAGACCCTGTGTGGACAGTAATCTTCATACCATCTGGATGTGAAGACAGAATGGTCGGCAAGATCTCTGTCAGTTCCCTGACTGATGTATCAAAAAGTGTTAGATTTTCCGTCTTTGCCATCCTCACATGCTGTTATAGAGTCCCCAATCAGAGTTGTGTCTATTTGTTTTTGTGTGGAGGCACCGATAGCTTCTCTAGTCCTCCTGTTTGTGGAATTTTGGCCTCTCCTCCTGGTCTGGTTAGCCCTGGGCTGAGTTTTAGGGCTATTTCTTGAGTTTTTATAGATCCTTGCATTACATTCATCATCATTCATTTTAATATGTGTCAACACATCATATTTATTATGCAGTGAGACTGAGTGCTGGAGCTTTAAATTTCCTGCTGGACTTACCTCTGCGACGAACAACATCGGACCAGGTATTGGCCGAGGTTGATGACTTTGGTCTGGCACCAACACTGTTCCAGTAGGAGACATCAGTCTGATGGTCCAGATCAGTCTAATATGTGGAGCAGTTAAATAATATTTAAAACATTTAATGTTACTGCAACAGTTTAATAGCACAATTAGGAAATTCCACGTGTAACACAATTATAATCAGCAGACATGAGCAAACTTGTCAATTCAAAAGTAGAAAATATGAAAACGCAAGTCTTGAAACTTTCTTTATTAAACACATACCCTACTGCAAATAAACAATGGATAAATCTTCTTTATTATATTCATTTTAGTTATATGTTTTGCATTTGCTCTCTAACTCTGTTTCAGAGGTTAATACTGAAGTTACGATGATTTCTGAAGGTGACAATTAAGCCTAAACAATCTGAAACAAATATACTTTGTCTGAATTTCTTTTACATGTGCCACATCCATCCAATTTTCTGGCCAGCAGAGTTAATCGTGAATAGTAAAAGAGGAAACATCAAAATGTTTTCTGAAAGTGCAGGTTGCAAATATTTTGACAGGGTTTAAACACACATTATGCAGAGTAAAAAAAAAGAAACTTTTTGCCCAGTTTCCAAAAAAACAGCCTTTTTGCTAAATGCCAATATGAAATTAAAGGTTATTGTGACCTCAGTATAGTAAGCACACACTCACTGATGGTGACAAAAAAAACAAAACAAAACAAAAAAAACAAAACAAAACATTGCCATAGTAACAAGGCTGTAATAGAAACAACCATCTTTTTCAAAGTGCATTTCACCATTTCTGTCAGGGTGACCCGTACATTTGCTTTCAAGAAATTACTGAATTAAAACAAATGTATGACAAATTTGATTTTTGTGCTCTTTTAAGTGTGGAATCAGAGACAAGCTTTTGAAAGCAAGAATTGGGGCTAATTTTAATAATATGTGGAGCAGCTGCAAAGTGTTTCTTAAGGTGGGACCAAAACTGAGGAATTTAAAAGCAATTATAACAGACCTCTGCAAAAAAACTGAGTTGCTGTTCCTTTGCAGCTCACACATGAGTAACCAAACTTTTTATGTCTTTATATGATTTAGAGAGAAAAAAATCACAAGTTTAATGTAGCTAATGTAAAAAATATTACTGTTTTACCTCAGCAAACAGCAGAGACCAGCATGGCATCAGCCATTTAAAAGACATGGAATAAAATGGATTGTCCTCATGTTGAGAATAAAGCCAGATGTACTATGTTTGTCAAAGGGCAAATGAGGACTTAGAAACATCATCAAAGTGTCAGAGTGCACTGTTTTTTTTGTGTTTTTTTAATAACAACACTTTATATCACTGCTAAGATGAACACAGCTCAGAGTTTTAATAGGATTTATTACAGTATCCTCAAATAAGCCCTGTAACTTAAAATAATGCTTTCTTCTCATCTGTTAATGGGGCTGTTCATTTCTGTCTTTCGGTTTGTGGCATGCTCAGCTGGAACCTCCATTCTCCTTGATGTGACCCTGGCGCTGACGATCATGCCCTCGCTGGGCACCACTGGCAGCATGGTGCTGGTTCCTGGACCTAATTTTGAACCGGCTGCTTCATTCAGACAAAAAAAAAGTTGAGGCACTAAAAAATAACACTTCTTCTGGACATGCTGGACATGGTGTTACATGATTACATTTACAGCTGCTGGACAGCATGAAGCCAATCATTGGGACAGTGGCTCAGTCAGCAGAGAAGGTCGTCTAATAACAGGAAGGTTGGTGGTTAAAATCCCGCTCTGGAGGCAAGACGCTTCACCCTCCTTGCCTCCAGTGCAGGCAATGCTGGTGTATGAATGTTCAGTGATGCTTGGAGAGGTGTGGATTGGCAGCCACATTTCCATCAGTCCGCCCCAGCTGTGACTACATATGTAGCCTACCATCACCAAGTATGACTGAGGGGTGAATGAATAATGGATTCACTGTAAAACATTGAAAAGCAATAAACAATTAAAACCAGCAAACCAGATACAATTAAACTTACAGGGAACCACAATCTAAAAAGACAGTCTAAATATACAAAAATAAACAAGAGAAGTTCATAAATGTAATCTAGTCCATCTATGAGTTTACCCCTTGACATGAAGCTAAGATGCACTTGCATCTCTATCTTCACTATAATTAGCACATGGCTAAGTCGCCTTTCAATACAGACATTACTTATCTGCCCTATTTATCCATCTGCTTTTATCAGATGTGACCTAGTTCTGATTTGTTCTATTTGTCAGTCTTTTTTATTTTTATCTAAATGTTAGTTTACATCATTAAAACTATCTTTGTTTTCAGATAACTGAAGATTTGTCTGATCAATTTAGTCTGCAAAATCAAATAAAATTAAATAGAAACAGAAAATAAAGGAAATACAAAAAGGTTGTTGTGGTAACAGTTAGTGAGGTGATGCCTGGTTATTGTGAGCTTTAAAACCTTTTTTTATTTTTTATTTATTAAACATGTTTGGTTGGAAGTGAATTTTTGGGGCCATGCAATGAGATTGAGAGACATATTTTCAAGATGTGGACTAGACTTTAGAGTTTTGTAACTATAGATGCCTTTTAGTTTTTACTGTGAAAACATCAGTGTTTACTGTTGTGATCCTTAACATCTCTTTTCAACTTTCTCACAAACATAGATCAGGTTTTTTATGTAATTTGACAATTTGCATAATTATCTTAACCATCCTGCTTTTTATTTTCAACCTTCCCATTCTTCCACTTCCAGTCAGCCAATTACCATTGAGGAAACAAATGTTAGCATGACCTTTTAAAACAGATAAAACAAGCTGACATTCTGCCAGTTCATTAGACATGTAGTGATTATCGCCTCTAAATCTTTGCTGCCACGGAGGATCCACTGCGACCAGATGCTCCCTACCGCCAATTGTTAATATAGATTGATTGCATTTCATTTAAGTTTGTAAGCTAGAAGTCTTTGTGTACAATAGTGAATGCATCCAGTGATAAATATCTGTAGATTTTATTATATTCTATCATTTCCAAAACATATTTTAATTTCTGAACAAAAATATTTCTACTGAAACTGTATGTTTTCTGGCTTGGGCTTGAATACATTCTTTAACACTTTAATGACTGTATTTTGTCTTTCCTTTAGTTCATTAATCTTTGTGATCTTAGAAGTTGTCTTTTGCAACATCTGTTTAATTTGTACAGACATAAAAAAGCACATTTTATTTATTAAATATGGAGAAAAAAGGAAAATCCATGGATTTGACAGACTTCACCTTCACACTTATGAAACCATTTTGTGGAGTAAAATTTAGTCTAAATCAATTAATTTCCATGCATGATCCAGCAAATGGTTATAGAGCCTCTTCACGTCTGGAGAGCTCCATGTTCAATTCAATATGCAGAAATCAATTTAAAGGCTGAAAAAGAAAAAATACTAATGCACAAAAGTTCAATTTAAAACAGTCTTTTATGGGCAGTAGCTTTGGATGCATCACTATCTGGAAGAAGGGGATAGGATTGGACTCCACTGGAGTTTAAACACTGATGGTGGCTGAGCAGAGACAGGATGTGGTAAAGACTTCTGATTATATAGTTAGATGGCAGTTTGTGCATAAATCAACTTGGAGGGAGAATGATGGAAGAGAATTTTCAAGGTCAGGCTGATTGGCTCAAAAATTAGCAAGTAAGGACATTGAACCAGAATCACTAAAATATTAAGAACAAGGTGAGTTTAAAAGTACAGAAGTAAGAAGGGAAGCAAAGTTAAAAACCCATGCAGGTTAAAAAGGACAAATCTTTCTTATTGAACTAAACTTGAAGTTTCACCGTTTAAGCTGTCTGTGGAACTAGCTCTAAGTTTGGGTTCAGGAAGCAGACGGCCTCTCTATCTTCGGGATTTGACTTCAAACTTCCCTTTTTGACAAAGCTCATGGTAACCGTGACCATCTCTTTAGTTATGCTGCCATCAGTTTCGGCAGCCGGGGGGCATCCCATGATGCACAGAACTCTTTATTCTCTGGGATGTTGTCCTTGTATTTAACTTGTGCATGTGTTTCTCAGTACTTATTCCAGGGCCAGAGGTGGATTTTTCCTATGGGCAAAGTAGACAAGCACCCAGGGCACAATCTGTGCAAAAGGCCCATTTGCGGTCCCTTATGTACGTCTGTTTCAAGCATAGAGATAGGTCATCGGCCTTCGTATTTCTATGCGTCTTTTCTGTCCGTCTGCGTATTTCTTTTCTGTGTTGAGCATAAATGGACCTTAAGAAAAGGAAATCTTTATAATTTGTCCCAACCAACTTACAAGCTTTGCATTGGGGCATTTTTTAACTAATTCTTGCTATATGTGTGTTGCTATATGTGTGTAGCTATATATTTCTACTTACTGTAACCTGACATTGGTACTATATGAACATGATCTACAGAACAGAAACATGCTGCTTCCTGTGGTACCAGTGTATAATTTAAACGCATCATGTGCGTTCACTGTATGTTTTACTGTTTAAAAGTCATTCTTGTTTTACATGAGACCAGATTGCATCTTTCTGTGGCTGTATTTCACTTCATGAACAATTTTAATGTGAGGGGTGTGCATAAAGTGAACAGAGGGGCTTATAGTGATATAAAATAGGGCTGGATTACATGCTTTGGTTGATACCTTTAAAAACACTATCTAAATGGCATATGTCACCAATAAAAAACAATGCAGCTCAGGGAAATTCCCATTAAGTTAGTGAATGTAAATTAACTGAACAGGGCCTGCATATGTATAAAATCAGACTTGATCTCATAGCAGACAAAGGGCATAAAATCCTAAGAAGAAACTACTTGTTGGGATATAAAACAACACATACACATATTTGGGGGTGTTTACTTCTTTTTGTCATTCTCATTTCATTTCATGTTTGCATTGTCTTTCAGCCAAATAAAACAGTATCTCATGCATCCTTGGATTCTCAAGGAAAAACAACAAATGACTTCTTGCAACTTTACAAAAGACAAACAAATTCTTTGTGCAGCTGAACAAATAAAATAGCAAACTAAATTTGAAAACATGGGGACAGAATCTAAAATATTGAAAAAGAAAAAATATCAAAAACTGTAGTGACACTTTTAGACTTTTACTTGTGTGTTGTAGATCTGTGTTTGTCATTTTTCATCTTGTCAACTTCAGTTGGTTCATTAGTTTTTATTTCCCCCCATTTATCAAACATGTATTAAGGTTCACAACACTGTGGGGTTGTTCAAAATTCTCCACATATTTTTTACTGAGCACAGGCCAGACCTTCACATGCACCCTCTTCTTCTGCAGCCAGACTGTTTCAATATGTCCCGGTTTTGTCCTGCCTTGTTGAAAAGTACATAGATGTCAATAGAAAAGTCATCTTTAAAACAATATTTCACTCTAAAATCTAAACTACATTTACTGTGAAAGTGAAACTAAAGATCTCAAAAGAGGCCTGAACCACAAATTTAATTTCCTTCAATTTAGCTTTTTATTGGATTTTGTTGTTTGCTAATAAACACTCCAGGATTATGTTTGCAGTATTAATTTTAATTTATTTGTTAAGCTGGTACAATGTGAGCATTTTTCAGATATGCACAGGACTTTTTAGAGCAGTTGAGTAAGAATAGGCTGAACTCCCGAAATTTTTAAAATTCTATTAAAGATTTTCATATAGCAGATATATTAAGTTATAATATTTCTATTTTCAGTTTCGCAGACATAGAGGTTTCCATTCTGGCATTTTAATAATGAGTTGGAATATTTTCTGTTGTGTCCAGTGATATTTACAACCAGTTAGCTCTCAGATGTGATCCTCTTCAAGCCACGTTGTTAAGGTTCTTAACCTTTAATACAATTTTTATTATGTCATTTTTGTGGTTAGAGCCTAATTTAGTGAGCAACTGTTCTAATATATAACTTTATATATATATATATATATATATATATATATATATATATATATATATATATATATATGTTAAAAATGATTGTGAAAGCTGTCGATGATGGAAATTAGATGACGAATTCTGTAAAAAGGACAGAAATTTGTTTAATGTTTTTTGTTTGTTAACTTGTATCTTAGAATTTAACAAGTTTTATCATCTACCTGAAAATTTTCTTTGTGTTCTTCTCAAACTCCCTCTGTCTCTCTTTCTCACACAAACACTTTAGTTTGTTTTGCCTGAAACTCCACGTTTATCAGGCTGTCAATCAAAAAAGAGAAAAAGCCCAGACTAATTAAAATATTTGTGCTTCTCTTCTCTGAGGCAAATTCAAGCCGTATGCATCACACTCAGTGTTTAGAGAAGTCAGTGAAATGAAGTTTCATTTCAAATTACCCTGTCAGCCTGAGAACAAAAACAGAAAAAAGAACTTATCAGCATGTAGGAATAGGCCTGGGTGGAACGCAGTGCTGCAGGCACTGTGAGAAAGTAAACAAATCTTATACAAGTGCAGCCATGGAGCTCAAAGTCTGGAAGAAACAAATCAAAAGGAACAGGAATGGATGAAAATAAAACTTCAAATGACTATAGAAAACATCAACTTTTACTCATATTTGGGCCTTACTATTATATATGCAGGCCATTAATCAATACGGTGCTATAACCAAAATATGTGATTAAGTTTAGTTTAAATACATGAACGATTGTGGTTTTTTTGATGTGAGCAAAAATTTGAAATAATTTTATATCAAGCACTCACTCACATTCCCTTTAATTTAAATTTAGAGATGAACATGTAGGATGCCCCTTTTCGAAACCATAATGGTCTGTCATCGACTAAAGAAGACCCGACAGCCAAATTAAACAACCACATGCATCTCAATTGCTCAGCCTGTCTTTAATGTTGTGAACTGTGTTCTCCGTCAAGCTCGGGATCTCCACATGCGCGGAGAGCATAGTGTCATTGCTGTCGTTCTCAAGTGTGAAATTACAATCAAATTGTGGATGAGTTGTAAAATGTCCTGCCTGTGTGTGTGTGTGTGTGTGTGTGTGTGTGTGTGTCACTTTGCAGTGGTTCCAGTGACTTCACAAGTGTCATATCATCAAAAGAAATAGAAAGGAGGGATAGACCACAGCAATATAAAATCAGTGCTATGAAGACAGAAAAGGCAGCAAGTTTAAAAAGCAAGAAACTTCAGAAAGTAAAAGAATAGAGAATAAGGCTAAAGGAGTAGAATTTTCTCTTCCAGATACTGTTCGTGCAGTGACCCTCTGTTTTCTAACTGTGAATCTGGCAAACCTACATTTTAACATTGACAGTTATGTAGGCTATAAAACCAGATAACAATATGACATAAAAATGCCCATACATAATAAAACCATACATTGCTCCTTATAATAAACATCCCATTTTCTTGCTGCATACAAACTATTTTTAAAAAGACATTTATGGCTCTAAAAAGCAGTACCTCTATAACTTATAAATAAAACTCTGCAGATTAATAATTAAATATTATGTAGGTTGGTTTGTTGTTAGATTTTTACATTTTTAAATTTCTGACCTCTATCTTAAATTACTGTTATTTAATGGTAAATTTGGGAATGGAAAAGGCTTCAAATCCCAAACACAGTGGTGAATAGACAGGGTCGTCAGTGGCCTAAACATCTTCCAGACATAAACATTAATTTGTGAGTGGATCCAGTGTCTTCAGTAGCAGCTGACAGCCCTACAGGAAACTACTTTAAACTTGTGCACTGTCTTCTTATTTGTTCCTTTTAATGTGTGGAACATGTTTTTTTTATGTGTTTTAATGTGTGCTTAACTGGTCCTCTAATATCTGTCAGACAATGCCGGTACTGCAGTTTTAAAGATGACTTGTTGACCCATGCTGCCATAGGTTTCAGCTGGCAAAGGATGTACCATGATGCACTCATCACATTCCTGCAATATTTATATTGTAACGACATTGCTGTTGTTATTAACTAGTGCATATTTCCTTTCTCAGCAGGTATTCTTGGCTTATAAGGTTATGTTGCCCCCTTTTTTTTTTTTTTTTTTTTTTTTTTTTTGGTCTTGTCTATCGCCAGCCAGTCCAGGAAGATAGACACTTTTCCCAAATCTTGTTCTCCTTCCTGTTAAAAGGGAGTCTTTCCTTGTCACTATCGCCCACCACCCCATGCATGCTCAGGATAGGTGATTGAAACAAAGAGAAGATTTAATGCCATCTGTTGACTTCCTCTGCTAAGCAATTTTTTTCAAGAACTGACTTCATGTAAACACACTTAGGGTAATTGGTTGGATGTGGATCATAATGGGTTAATTGGATTGTAATTGGACTACAGTGAATTGGATAGAATTATAATTAGATTGAATTCTTTCTTTGAAAGTGTCTTGAGATAACTTTTTGCGTGGATTGTCATACAAATAAAGCTGAATGGAATTTAGTTAAACTGAACTGAAATTGTTTTCACTAAATATAACTAGAAAGAAGCCGAGAATAAAAACAATCTTGTCAACAGAATGTGTGAGTGACCTTTTATTCACTGCTGCACCATTTGGCATCACAAGACAGCAGATTAGTGAAGTGATTTAATCAAAACAGAAAAATAGATTTTGAAGACAAAACATGTATACATATTTTTCTCTACAAGTCAAATGTTATGGTGCATTGGCATGCTATGGAATTGCACCATCAATGATTCTAGCAGAGATGAAACTTTGAGTTTACAGAGTGAGGTGGAGTTTTGTTTTGGGTGTAATCTTTCTCATCTGTATGAGGTAAATAGTTTCCTGCAGCTACGACTCACAATAAAAAAGAAAGTTTGAGAGAAAACTTGGGGGGAGAAGTTTCTTTGTCAGTTTAGAAACAAATGCAAAAGCTGCATTGAGTAATAACGAACCACAGTTACAAAGAGAAACACCATGAACGCTGCAAAACAATTTTCACAAAACACTTATGATTCAGTGAGCGTTTCTCCAGTACACCCACAGACTAAAAGTAATCAGAGTAACCAGTCGATAAGTCAACCAGTCACTCTGTCGTTATGTGTGTGTGTGTGAGAGGCACTTCATGCCTTGCAGGACTAAGTCCATAATGAAAAGCTTTTGTTTGAGTTAATGAGGAGTAAATGACTTAAAATGTTTTAAATGACTAAATAACTACCCCCTGCTTTAGCAGTTGAGCATGGAAGTTTGAAAATTGTGTGTTTGTGTATGAGTGTGTTTTCAGTATAAATGAATGCCTTCACTTCAAAATCATGCCATCCATAATAGAGATGACTGTGATATACTTGCCTTTCATACTCTGAGGGTTACAGTAGCGTGTACTTACAGCTGCATCTTGCCCTAAAACAAGTCAATCACTTTGTTGCTTCTCACTGAGCCATGCTACACATAGCAACATATGTAAACACAAACAAAATACGTCACGTTTTGATGGACCTGTGTGTTAATCTATACACATTTCAGTACTCTGTGAATAAAGCCATTCATTTGATTTCAAATCTTATTTGATGCATTCCCTCTTAAACTCCCTTCCCTGCATCGACTCCGCTCTTCAGCTGTGGTGAAGCTCATTTATTACTGTGTGAATAACAAAACTAACCCAGCACAATTATTGGAGATATACAGAAAAAAGGCTTCCATCAAATTATAAGTATAAAGACAGAGACACACAGTTCACATGTTTAACTGCAGTAAAAAAATAATAATAATAATAATAATAATAATAAAGCCACAGGGTAGATCTGTCTGTAAGAGTGTGTGAGAGTGTGAGGAAACAGAAAAAGGCAAACGTGTTTTGTGCAATGTGTGCTGCTGCCTGCATGCATTTATTGATGATCTGTATAAGGGTTCATTTCACTCAAATATAATTTGTTTTCCTAAGAATGAATTTACATACAGCCTTGAGCAAAGCAAGGCCGTGACTCAAAACAAAGAGGGAAGTCAATGAAACTGCGAGCACCACTCTACATGCACTGATCCTTCTCCAAACACTCTTCCCTTTTTCATCATTTAGCACTTTCACAAATATACATTTATTAACACTTTCACAAATGCATGCACAGCTCTGTCCTAACTGTGGTCCACAGGAATGTTCTTCTACTGGGTCCTTTTCAGTCAGCAGGGCGATGACCTGGGGGAGAAGTGATGATGAGCGGAGGAGGAGGAGTTTGCAGCTTTAAAACAGGGGCAAGTTCTTTTTTTTCCCAGTAGAAAGATGGTTTACCAAAACAAAAGGGGCATGGCTCTTTGGAAGCTGATAATAAAAATAATAAAAAGTTAAATATAAAGTCATAATTTTGCACACATTTGTTTCAGGCAGTAGTCTACAAAGTACAACAGTGTCCACTGGAAGTCTCCTAATGAAAAGGACAATGCAGAGTAAAGGAGTTTACTACTTAGAGTAACTAAAACAGAATCATAAGCAGAAGTTGTTTGAGGTATGATTTTAATGTGAGGTTATTTACTAAAGGCCACACAATGTTATTAATTAAGTTGGAACATTTACAAAGTTTACCTGCAAACCCACTCTGTTTGTTCCAAGCCGCCAAGTTTTCAAGCCGTTGGGTCTGAGCAGGTCATCCGGCTGATGCCCCAGCTGACCTGCTTCAAAGTCCTGACTTTTGAAGCCCATGTGTGGACTCACTTTGTAAGAAGTGAGAAATTTTATCAGAATCTTCATAGTTTTAATGTTGATTTTATTTTCATGAGAATGTTTTTTTTTCGAGCCCTTAATAACTTTTTAACTTTTTTTGCCTGTTTGGTCTTTAAACATGGAAAAATAGAAATAAACTGTCGGGTATTGTCAGGGTGTGCCATAAAAAGCTGGCACTGCCCTAAATGACCTCACAGATCTGCATAAGGTGAGGTCAGAGGGGAAAGCCAGACTGATGCTGTCCAGACAACCCACTACATGATCAGTTCAGGTTGCTTCCTTCTGGACGCAGATACCTGTTAGCCAGGTGGAGGAATAATAGACTAAAATATGAATTCATTCTTGCACCGATAAGGTTTTTAAATGATCTGCTGTGATACGACATGTTTGTTTTTATTATACATGTTGTTCTACTGGCTTTAAAACGAATTGCCCCCAGGGAATAATAAAGGTTCTTGAACTTAAACAGAGTAAACACTCCACCCACCAGGCTAGCCACTCGGTCAGCGGGTGGTAAATGGGGTGATCCCACTGACTGGAACACAGCCAGAAACTGATCAATCTGAAAATAATAATGATTTCCCCGTATCTCTGTAGCTGTGCCTGCTGTAACAATTTTTAAAAAAGGAGAGAGAAAAGAAAAACAAACGGGTTTGACTTTTTTTTCTTTTGTCTTTTTCTTTTGTTTTCTCATGAAATGGAAACAAAAGTAAATGTTTCGTTGTGTTACAACGAGGTTATTTCATTCAGAGTTCAGTTTGGTTTGTGTTAGTTTGGTTTAGTTCCTGTTATATTTTTCTTCTACTCTTGTTTTATTTCTGTTTATTTATTTCATCATCACATAGAGGGACATTGAGCTTTTATATTTAAGATTTTCCAGAAATATCCACAATGTAGTTGTTAATGGATTAGTTTTATATTTGTTGTGGCTCCGATGAGAAGTCATAAAAATATAATAGAAGTCGATGTTCTACCAGTTTTCTTCACATAGCCGGAAGCCCACATTGATTTACACGCTGGAAATCCAGATTTGGTGATCCTGAAAAACTGGATTCTGGATCAGGGTGATTCAGTCCAACATTGCTTTGAACAACCAGGGTAAAAGTAAGCTGGATTATGTGATCCGCCATCCTGAAAAATGGGATTCCCAAATCTGGATAGCTTTTATCCAGATTAAACTTTTTGGACAACTGGCCCCTGGAGTTTAAAGTACAGCTTCTCAGCCTGCTGATGCTGCAGGGCAGTACCAGCTCCAAGTTTTTGGTAAGTGTAAGTGTTTGGTTGATTATTTATTTGTCGTATCCATGCTTTTAACTAGAAATCTTTTGCTGTTGTAAAGTCTATTCATTTTCCTATTAAATGATGCTACATTTGAAAGGAAAATGCCTTTATGGGATGAGAGGAGCTTATTCTGCTATTGCTTCTTGTTTTGAGTGTCTGATACCACAGGTGCTGACAATCAGGTGCCTGATGTGCACCTGATTGTCAGCACCTGTGAGTGTGCACCCTGTGGTCAGTTGGGACTGGTTTCAAATAGTGGAGAAGATGTGAAGAAGACCGTAATGGTTGCTGCACAGATTGGATAACAGCTTTTTGTGAAGGCAGTGCGATGTATGGAGCAGTATCTCAGTCACTGGAAAAACAATGCTTGTCATCATTAAATTAGTCAGAATTAATTAATTTTTCCAAAAGGAAATTTATTTGAATAAAGTCAGCCTCAATGCAGAGATATGGAGATGAGATTCTGCAGCCATCCCATACCTACACAGCCTGAGACCAAATCTGTCCTCAAAGATGACAATGCTCACCCCCGCAGAGTGCCTTGCATGCAGCCCTGACCTCAACCCCATTGAACAGTTGTGGGATCAGCTTGGCACACTTTTAATCCCAGTGACCAACACACCCATGTTGGCTGACTAGTGACAAATTCTGGTTGAAGATGCCATGCTGGTGGCCAGCATGAGAGGAAGTCCTGGGTTGTTGTGGCTGTGAATGGCTTCTCCAAATGCTACTGAGCGTGTATTTGTTAAAAGAAGAAATATTTAAATTGCTAATATGTCTTGTTACTTCAAACTTAATCACTCAGTCCCGTAAATGAAATCAAGCAGGAATCAACAGCAACATCAGCTGTTTAGCACGGGTAAAGACGTTTTCAAGGGATATAAACTGACATTGTTACAACAAATGCAGCACTTTTGTTTGTTTTAAAATAATTTTCTCTAGTTTTGCCATCTGCCTGTCTTCTGTCTGTGAACTCAACATTTAGATCAACCTTAAAAAGAAAGACATTAAAATTATAATTTGCCTCCTTTTATTCAAACATTTTACACTCGCCTACATAGTTTCTACAGTGAACTTGATGTGCTTATCTTACACAATGCAAGAGCTACAACATATGTCAGGATTTTAAATTGAAAGCATTCATCATTAGAGACTGAAATTTCAACCTGTTTTTCATTTATTGATGTTTTATGCCATTAAAATAATTTAAGCCATTCTTCACATGGGTTGTAACAACCACAGAAGTACCTTTAATTACATATTCTGTATTAAGTGGCTTTTTTGCCTAATTTTTTGCATTGCCTTTTGGTAGTGGTCTAATGCTACATTAAAATCTACTGCTCTCCCATAAAGCACTTTATCATAACACACTCCAGCTGAAATCTGCTCAAGAATAAGTGTGAATTTATTTCTAGTGGCAATCCACTACTGTGCAGAGAAATTGCAATGGGAATACAAAGAGATTTTTTTTTTCAATTGCTATAATTTTTTAATGGTCCCCAACTTCAATAATTACCTGGAGGTGTGTAATTTGAAAACAATACTAATGGCAAGAAGATTTAAAAATATCAGCAAGTAGTTCTTACCCAGATTATTTACTTCAGGTCCCCCATTGCTACAAAACAAGTTTTTAACCTTCATAATCTGTCTTTAAGATGGTTTTTCATGGGTGTCACGACCTGGCTCGAAAGGCATGACAAAAAACTAAACACGAGTCAATGTTGTAACCAAACATAATGGAATTAAAGAGTAAGCTCCCCCAACCAAAATGCAATGCCAACGGTTAATGGAGAACAAAGAAGGGAGTAGGGGGACTACATGGCCAGGTGCTCCTGATCACCTTGATGGGCTCCACCCACCAATCTCATCAAAGAAAGAATCAACACAGGTAAAAGTAAAAAATAGGCAAAGTCCAACCTATAGATGTACAAGAGGGCTGTCACATGGGTTATATGTCATGAGCTAAATCAGTCATCAATAGCTGATCAATAGCATTACTGATCACTGACAGATGGGTCAGATAGTCCATCTTGTTGTTCACACTGTCAAAGCAGAAGTTAGCAGGAGCTACAGGTGAAGAAGAAGCTAAACAAAGCTGAAGAGCTACAGCTCTTAGCCAAGAGCATGTTGGAAGTTGTGATTCTTGACCTGTGGAGGGGGATGCACTGAGGGCTAATACACTGCAGGAGAAGGACTATAAAACAGGCACGTTTTACTACATGTCCATTTTTTCTGCTCACTTTGGCTCCAAACACACTGACACACACATGCACAGGAAAAACAAAAAAAAAAAACAGCCACATTCACACTCATGACCAGATGACAGAATAAGGCCCTGGTCCAGGACTTCTTTGTGAGGCCTTGAAGAGACAGGAAAGTTCCATTAGCCAAAGCAGCCGAGCATGGCCACTGCTGGCTCATCACTATCTGCCACCCAATCTAGTCAGAGGTCTGGTGCGGGAAGAGAGAGGATGAGGTGAAGCAAATGAAACCCAGAGAGGAGAAACAGAAGCAGCAAGAGAAGGTCTGAGGGGGAAAAAGAAAAGAAGGGACGAGGGTAGAAAAAAGAGGGATAGAAATAAATCAGCAAATATCACTTCACACATCACAGCTTATGATTAGTCAGCATACATGGTACAAAAGAGCTGAGGGACCCATATATTTACCGTTAAAGCAGTGGTTTAATGTTTCACTGTGATTTACGAAGGTTTAAATAGCATAAAATTCCCCTGTTATTCACCATATTGTAAACAATATATCAATGTTAAAGACATCTCATTGGAATCTAACTAGACATAGAACAATTACAACGCTATGGGGCTTATTCTCAGGATGCTTGTCATGTTGGAGTTGATTAAGTTAGAGAATGTGTTTAAATTATTGTTTTTCCATCTGCTTCCAAAACAATTAGGCACATTTCTTGGTTTCCTCCCTCTCTTGTCTTGGATTTTCTCCTCCTCACCTCTTGTATTTGCAATCCTCCAGGGAGCTAACTTCTTTACCTCCCTCCTCATTTTTCTCCCTCTCCTCCTCTCCTTTAATTCCCAGCCTGCAGAACACTAAGAAAAGTGCTGATGAACAATTAAACCTGGCCCTTCCCTAGGGAGGCAAGGTCATTCCTGTTTGTGTGGTAGTGTGTGTGTGGTTGTGCGGGTGGGTAGTAAGTGCAACAAACGTGTGAGCGGGATAAAGACAGGGAGATACTTGGCACATACTGCAAATGCCATGATATATGCCAGGCACAGGGTAAAAAGCTGAGTAATGTTGTACAGCTTGTAGATGTTGGAGAACTGGTGCTGAGAATAGTTTTTTGTCAGTAACACTGACCTGGTATGATTTATAAGGTATGAAGTATGATTGTATGTATACTGACAGTTAATTGGTGACAAATATTTCTTTTTATAGGAGGTAGACATTTAACACATGCTCTCTTCTACTGCATGCAATCATTGGCTACATGAATTACCTTTTAATTATGGCCAATAATTATGAGTAGAGGGTGAAACCTACTGACCTGTGATGGACTAGCGATCTGTCCAAGGTGTACGCTGCCTCTCGCTTGCTAATTGCTGGGATAGGCACCAACTTCCCCACAACCTGATTTGGAAAAAGTAGTATAGAAACTGAATGGATGGATGGAAACCTACTGACTTTGGAGACCCTCAAGACACTAATTTGTTGTGCCATCAGCAGACTGACATAATGACTGCCATTAAATCTGATCCAGCTATTCAAAGAGTTGTGAAATCAGCAGGTGAGCATTTTATTGCATCCACTTAAGGGCTTTTCTTAATAAACCACTGTGCCTCATTGTAGTGTTATAAGTATCACGTTGTTGTTTAAGTGGGGTCCAAAGAAGCTATTGGAGAACAAAACAATGGAATTGTCTTGTTACTGAAAGCATTTTAATTTACATATCAAGCATAATGACTTCATTTATAGACACAATCTATAAATTGCTTTGGGTCTGCTTTTCACCCCACCATCACTTGATCGCTGATGTTTCCTCATCAGCTAAAGGAGGAAAGGATCAATGCAGAGTAGAACTGACTGGGAATAAGCAGTACACTACTGAGATCAATATGTGCACAATACCGCACCTCACATCTGACAATAATGCCAACATTTAGACTGGGCCACCCGAGGGGAGTGGACAAACTTGCATATCAATCTGAACACTATTTATTTGTGTGTAAGATTTAATGCCATCTAGAGGCAAAGTTAGAGACTGCAACTAGCTAAAGCCCTTTCATCTTCCCCTTTTTTTCCAGCTGATTCAACATGTTTAAGAAGAACATGTTGAACAGTGGCCCTCGAGAAATGGAGTTGCCCATCCTGTCCTAACATGTACCTTATTGAAAAAGGATAAAGAAGGCTTGTTGGAAGAGCTATGAGTGATGATACATAAAGAAGGTTAGTCTTTGTTATTTTTTAAGTACATGTGATTCATAAAAAAGGCATGTAGGACACTTTGAATCAATTTATATTACCTAATTCTAATATATAAGTTTTTATATTAGTTGTTTGGAACAATTTTAGACTCATATGGAAGAGATTATACAATCAAGCAGTAAGACTATTTAAAAGGATCTCATTAGCTGACATCAGCGACAGACAGACAGACAGACAGACAGACATATAGACATATAGACATATAGATAGATAAAATATTAAAATTTACAGAAAGAAGGGTAAGCGAAGTAAAGAAAGAGCAACATATGACATGTGTCTATTTGATATTATTCAGAATAGTTATGGCAGAGGGAATGAAAGATTTTTTGTAGATGTTTTTTCCGGGCCAGTGGGACTTTGTAACGTCTCCCCGAAGGTAACAACTGAAAGGAGATGTAAAGTGGATGGGAGTGGTCCTCTGTGATCACAGTGACTTTCCTGGTCACAGAGTGGCTGTACAGTTCATTCAGAGGTGTTTGGGGTTAGTTGATTATTTTTCTGGCCTGATTACTTACACGGTTCAATTTTGTTTTGTGCTTTTGAGGTGGCTGAACCAGGAGGTAATACTGAAGGTGAGTACAGACTCATTCAATGATTTGTACACCACAGTTAAAATGTCTTTGCTGACATAGAGAGCCCGGAGTTTCCTGAGCAGGTGGAGACGCTGCTGGGCTTTTTTGTAGACTGTATCAGCGTGTTGTTTGAAGGACAGGCAGGTGTCAATTTCAGTTTCAAGATATTTAAAACCTGTAACCTTCTCCACCTGTTGGCCAAGGATGCTGATGGGTATCAACAGTCTTCCTGGGGTTAAGACTATAAACTATCAAAAACATGCATTACAGTCTCAAGTAAAAAACAGAACAATTACGCTTTGCTGCTCACATTTTAATGGATTCTGAGATCACAATGTCTTATTTAAAGCTTGTTGTCTCAACTCTTTTTTTAAACAAGTGTCTTATGCCAGTGATGCCCAACCCTAGTCCTCTATCCTGCAGGTATTACATGTTTTCCTGCTGCAACACACCTGATTCAAATGGAATGGATCTCTGACAAGCTCTGCACAAGCCTGCTAATGAGCCATTAATTTAATACAGGTGTTGAAGCAAGGAAACATAGAAGGGCTGGAGGACAATGTCCCTTGAGGGCCGAAGTTGGGGATTCCTGCCTTGCACAGTGTTTTGCAGCTGCAGGTGAAACAGGTGTCCTCTTCACTTTACTCCAATAAATGAGTTACCAGGTGGATTTGTGTAAGTATGATTGATCAATATGGGTTCTGTCATTGATATATAAAATCAAAAAGTTGTGTCTACTCACAAACGACAGTTGTGAAATCACTTACAAACAGCAAAAAAACTGTCACAACAATTTTCATTCATTCCTTCTTCATATCAGGATTCATCAGCATCAGATGAGAGAGGGTGGAGTTCATTTTGAGTAAAAATGGTGGCATCAAATGTAAACTGGAGAACTGAGCATTCTGGCGGCTTGCTCTCAATCACCATCTGGCACATCGTTATTAGCTGTCGCTGTGTGTGTCTGTCTGAGGAAATCATTAATTTTAGAAAACCAAAATATGTCAAGTTTATCCCTGAGGCCAGCAAGTATTTTATGTATATTTGAGTCAGGATGTTTTCAGTTCATTGATATCCTTAAGGCAACTTGCTATTTATTAAATTTGATTCATTCACTCACTCATTTTACTTGAGCTGCAGGTTAAGGAGAGCTGTAATTTGTACACAACATAGTCTATTTCCAAGGAAGTACAAAAACAAAGAAGGCTTGGAGGAGAGGATGACATTTAGTACCTGCACTTTCAGCATCTTCTTTTTGAATATATTAATTAGGAGGATTAATACTGTCACCACACATTCAGAATCGTTCCAGTGTATTAGCATTTTACTGCATATTTATTCATACCATTGGGCCAAGCCCCATCACTAGCTGAATGTCTGCCCACCACCCTGATTTCAGCCTTTACAATATTCATGCTTTTTTGTCTCTTTGGGAAATTTCACCTTCCACCAGACTTGCCAAACAAACAACTGAACCTGCTTTGCATCCACACCCTGATGCTACAAACCCATCATCAGATTTTTTCTTTCTGCAGATTCTACACTCTGCTGTTACTCCCTCTGCTGCCACACTACTCCCAGCCTTTCCTTCACATCCAGATCACAGCAGCATACCTTGCCTTAAACCTGTCCAGACCCTCCCATGTTGCCCCCATACAGTCTCTCCACAGGCTGTTTGTATGGAATACAAAATCATGCTTCTAGTAAACAAAGCTGCAGGAGGATCCACACATACACACCACCAGGCCACTGTTGAGGTCCACACATGCCAGCTAACTTTGCTTTGCAGCAGGCGCAGACCATTCAGTTTGCCACTTCTTTCCTCTTCTTTATTTCGTTTCCCCTGTCTGCCTGATGCTCCTTTGGCATTTTTCTTATTTATTCCATTCCCCTTCCCACATTGCAATTTATCCTCAAGTATCCTCTCTTTCTGTCAACTATTATAATTCTAGCTTGTTGGTTGGGTTTTTGCAAATTCTTCTGTTGCACTCTAATTAAGTCCCTCAGAATGAGTGTCGGTCAAATTAATGAAATGTAAATGACAGTGTTTCTGCTTACTGCTGCTTTCCATTCTCTGCTTTGTTTCATCCATGAGTGTCTTTTGGAGTAAATCTGAAAATCACAACTTCAGATACATGAGCTTACTGAGTTAAGCTGATAATTTTATGCTTTCTATTCTTAATGTGGCATATGTGTCAGTCTGCAGATGCATGTGGAGCTTTAAGCCACTCACATTAACCCTGTGAACCTCAGGCGTGAGGTGCTTACTTGAAAGCTTTTTAGGTGTATTAGATACTGTGCATGTACAAGAACAGCACACGCACACCATGGTCTATTTCAAAACACTATAAGGTGACCATAAAACCTGGGAAGGCTGCTGCCTAATAGCCCACTGTCTGCAGTGAGGTTTAGATGGTGTTTTGGGGAATCAGTTGCTTCACAAAGCCATCTGTCCTGTTTGCTGTTTCCATCCACAGAATGTGACAATCTTTCGGTTCATTAACATTTACTGTAAAACTACGTGTACTTTTCCTCAATTATGTGATATTTCTGATAAAAGGTAAGGTAATGTCCAGTAGGGGGCAGTAAAGCAGTGAAGTTGTTCTGCAAACTGCCATAAGAAGGTTAATGGCTAACAATGCAAACAAAGTTTGATTCAGTCAAGTGGCAGTAGTCCATAATATTTAAGGAATATTTTAACATAATCAATAGTATTTTATATTGCTGGACACACTCCCCACCTAATTTTTACGAGTCGTATTACGTTACACATTTCACTATCAAACCTGATTTCAAAAATACACACATGTTCTCTACACTCTGGACTTTAGCTCCTCCTCTTTCATGACAAAATTACTTCACACACACTACAAGTTCTCATTCAAACCAGTGTCAGCTCATGCATATACACATGTAGCCTCTAACATACAGTACTGTTATCATTGATTCAGATGGGTAGAGGGTGTAATGTAGTAAGTATGTGTGTGGGGTTTTAGTACGATGTATGTGCAAATTTTTACTAGCTTATGTGAGATGTTGCTTGTGTGTGTATGTGAGAGCTGATGTTATTTGTATGTGCAAGTGATTTTAGTTGTATGCATTATTATTAGGTGTGTGTGAGAGTTAAGTCATTTAGTCCTCCACGGCACCTCATAGTTAAATAGCTCTGCTTGATTTTCTTTCTGGGGCTGATATGATCTCCAGAAAGGGTAAAAAATATTATCTGGGTTCATGAACAAAAGAAATGATGAAGACAGGTGAAGATGGAGGCATGGAGAGAAGATGGGGAGCAGAGTGAAAGGGAAAATGGAAAGATGGATCGATGATGGAACGATGGATGCATGATTAGGTGGGAGGGTGGGGAGTTAGTGGCATCTATAAATAGATGAATGAATAGAGATGCAGAGCTGGTTGTTGGTTGGATGGATGGATGGATGGATGGATGGATGGATGGATGAATGGATGAATGGATGGATGGATAGGCTAGGGAGATGGAAAGTCTTGGGGTGAGGAGAGATATTAAAAGATAAATGAATACAGAGCAGCTCCCTCTCTGCACTTCTCCATTTCTCTTCCTTTCCCTCAGACCTACCTCTCTCCTTTCAGTCTACATTTTGCTCTATCATTGTTTCTTCCTTGTGTTGCAGACTCTCTCTCCCTCTTTTACTCCCTCTCTCATTCTGACCAGATGAGTAATAGCTGTGGCGCTGTGGTTTGACTGATTAATGCACTCAAAGAGCCCAGGGAGGTGGAGCACAACAAACAGATGGGGGAGGGAGAAGAAAAGAAGAAGAGGAGAGTTTGGAGAGAGTGGGTGAATGAGTGTGTCTGTGTGAGACAGAAATCTAACTCTGCCATTTGGAAGCCTCTTGCATCAACTGGTTTGATTCTTTAAAGGAGGTACCCCCAACCCTTCATCAGTGGAAGTGTTCTCTCCTTTCCAGTTTAGAACAATCATGCTCACTTGTACTGTACGACCAATCAACCAGCAGAGAAATTCCTGGGAGGAGGCAAATGAATAGATGTACAGAGAGTAAAAGGAAAAAGGGTAAAAAAAAACACATACTAGGACAAAGTAGGAAAGAGCTTGGTGTAGTCTTTCAATCATGGGCTAAGAAGGTGGATGTTACATTAGTAGGGATTGCTGCCTGCATAATAACTTTAAATACACCCTCTGTCACCTCCTCCTCTCTGTACTGTAACTCCGCCTCCCTGCAGCTCATCTCAGGTATCCCTAAAAGCTGTCTTCTGTCTTCTGTCTTTTTTTTTTTTTTTTTTTGCTCTGCTGCATCTTAATGATGCATCTTACAGAGAATCAGACCCCAGCCTGCCATTTGGTGATTGTTTTTGCAATCAAAAGGTGGAAAGCAGGACCATTCTTCCCATGTTTTAGCATTAAGTGCTGGTAATATTCCATTCAAGTCCTTAAGGTTAAACTAGGATTAAGAGCCATGACCAAGATTTCTGTATTGCCTTTAGTGAGACACTTGGTCCTGGTTTGATCGTCATTCACCGCTGCCCTCATACGTCTTTTACTTTGCCATGGTTGTTAAGTTAATTCATCCACTAGTGGGCAGTGTTGAGTTCAGCGTTTACTTCTGTGTTCTGAGTTTTAGACATCAGTAATGCACCGCTATAAAGTTGTTTGCAACTGCCCAACACACCCAACACACTCACACAGACTTTCTTCAAAAGGTCCCTCCATCTCTACAGTTGTCATCTGCTTCTGCTTCTTCTTCTTCCGGTTCCTCTTCTTCTTCTCTTGTTTGTTCCCTTTGCTGCTCGCATTTCAACTATACAGCTCAATGCTGCCCTTGTGGTTTCTAGTTGTAGCGACTGATCCACAAGGCCTCTGAAAACAGACTTAAATTACAAGTGAGATGGACAAGAGTGCACAACCATTAGCATATATGTCTTCTGCGTCAAGCATAAATGGGCCTTTAGGGGTAGGTACATATGTCTGCACTGTTTCATAATTATTGTAAATTCTTTGTGCACACAATGAAACAAACATTGATGAAACAAAGCCTCAGAAAAATGACTTCACGGGATAGAGATTCTATTTGTTCACTACCTTCACTTCTTATCTAAGCAGTATGCTAAGTATCACCAATAAGATGTCCTTGGGGTGGTCAAGTGGTAACCTGAGTCTCCTCTTCTATCCACTCACTTATTAGCAAGCTAATCACTCCTTTAGTGCTGCCTGTCTCCTTAAAATCCCTTTTGTTTTTTTGTGTATGCGTTCCTTTCCAGTTTGTTTCCAGCCACTATATGGCCTACAGGTGGCCTTTACATGCCTCACTGACTTTCATGTAGAACCACTTTGGTGCAACAGATTTTAAAATCTTCTACAAAATGCAACAGAAGGAGTAAGCATGTCTAAAATAGCTTCAAATTTACACCAACTTGCTTTGTTTGCATCCTTAAATACACACTGTCTTCAAAGTTACATTTTATATAGGTGCTAAACTTACCTGTATGGGTTTCAGACTAGGGCCAGTGCAGGGCATTGTTGAAAAGAATTCTCAAAAATATTTCTATTTGTTGATGAATTATATAAAGAAAAAAAATAAAATAAAATTAAAAAAAATGTTTGACATTGTAGAACATGGATCTTCTGACCCCCCCCCCCCCGTCATCATTTTTAAAAAGAAGTTAATTTACTAGAGAAATACTTTCTGTCACTTGAAGTTAGGTGTAAGATCAAGTTCAACTGTGAAGTCAGGTGGCTTGGTTTGAGCAGAATATCAAACAGAAAATTATGTCACACCATGCCAGGTAGTTCTACCATTTCTCATGTTGATATGATTAATATCAATGCATATTTTAAGAGTGCATATCATTAATTAATTCTACAATATAATTATTTGATCAGGGCATGCATGCTGATATTCCCTCTTCCTTTGGTGACAGCTCAACAGCAACATTCTTATGTGTCACTGGTTCACACTTACAGTGATCTGTTATCTGCTACTTGTGTACACATTCAGAGCAGAGGGTTGTTAGTGCACTGATTACAGTTTATGTATGTTCAAACAAGCATAAATTCACAGGCGCATTACTTAAAATATGTTCCCTTTTCTTTGTTTTTTTTTTGTTTTTGTTTTCTTTTTTTCTTTTTTTTGCAAATGTAGGCTTTATTTGGAATTATTATGCCTGCCATTGTTGTTAATGTGCACACACACACAAACTGAATGCAACCTAGATTTAGGATGCAGTTATTACAGAAAGAAGCCAGTCAAACTGGAATAACTGAGAAGTGAAGACATTTTGTTATTGATGATCTGCATGGAACACCTCTACAATTGGAAGTCTATTTCCTAAATGCTCCTGAGCCTCATGAGTTGTGTAATGCTTCCCCTGAAAATTTAACATGCAGGTGAAAAGTCATGTTCTCTCACAGCTGTTTAGATTTGGCTGATGATTGGAAAATAAATTCCAATCTTAGTTGCAGAAATTTTCAAACTGTGAGTCACAGAGTATTATGTGAAAAATGAATGTGACTCTTATATCTAGAATTGAGGTATTTGAAATAGCTCATTTCTCTCTGGTCTGGCTTCTGTAACTCAGTGAAATCTCTTCTTCAGCACCTCATTTTAGGTGGAAATGTTGACTTATTTTTGTCATGTTTGTTTGCTCATTTGTATGCAACAGAATAACACTTGTGGCTTATAGCATTAAATTTAAGTAGCTGCAGTTACCAACTTGTGTTTGCGCTAGAAAAATTTGTGAGAAAATATAATTCATGTGAACAACTTTGCTAAATGAATTCATGTTATTTGTATACACAACTTTGCATTAGTTGATGCACTGCAAATGTATTTACAGCTTTCTCTGTAGCAAAAATGAGTGAGAATTACCTCATCTGTACTGTGATAAAAATAAACTGCACATCTGCACGTCATAATTTTAAGTGGATATAGTTGTTTTGGCAAAATAAAATAAAGCTCATTGCTATACAAAGGTTCATTTACAGTAACAGGTTGTTCTGCTTCAATAATTCCCCCTTGGAGGATGCTACCAGTGGTATTGTCAAAAGAAATGATTTCAATATTTTATTTCTGTCATTTCCTAAAATGAAACAACAATCTGGCTGATCCCTTTAATAAATACATTTTTTGTCAATAAAATGTGATCCAGTTAATGCTGCAACAAATACAAGCATGTGAACAATACTTTACAAACAATATTTTAAAAAGTTTTAGAGAAAGAGTGTTGCATACCTTAGAAGGACGACCCAGCATGGATTTTTATGTAAGCTTTAGTGAAACTGTTCTGAAAGCAGAGATAGGGCACAGTTAACACTTCTGTCTGGGTGTGTTTCATACAATAACTGGCCCCGATTACAGTCTTGGCCTGATCTCTTTAGGGCAGCTGTGCCCAAGTCCAGTCATCGAGATCTACTATCCTTCAATTTTTAGATGCAACCCTTCTCCAACACACCTAAATCAAATGAATGCCTCCTTACCAGGCCTCTGCACAGATGGATAACATATGGACAAGGGGATTCAGCCATTGGATACAGACGTTTAGAAGAAGGGATGCATTTTAAAGTTGCAGGATTGTAGATCTTGAAGACAGGACTCCCCTGCTTTAGGGGATACTCCTGGTGGAGAAGCAGGGAAATAAGGCATGCTTGCTAGTGCTATGTTAAATGGGGATTAGAAAACACCTTTTGAGAAATAAAATTTATTACAAAGGAACACAATTACATAACAACAAAATATTATGTGGGGCAGCTCATCTTCCTTTTACAGGGGCAAATAACTTTTCTGACATTTGTTGGTAACCTGGATGTTGGGGTCAAGGTAGTTAGGGTAAGTTTTCTATATCATTACAGTGGGGAGATAACATAAATGAAAAAAAAAGAACAAGAGAATGTCAAAACCAACTCTGTTACTTCTTGACACATACACAAAAAAAGTGAATTTGATAAGATTTTTTAAAGATACTGCTACCTAGACTTGGGTGGAAGTAGCCACTATTGGTAACCATGAAAGGGTTGGGAGTTCAACGTCTTTCTCTTCCAAATTGCTGTGAGTTCTTTAAGTGAGCCTCAGCCATCTCTCTCTTACTAGGAGACTGCATCATGACTGATCCAAACCAAACAAGCAGTTACATCTCCATATGACATGTGCAAGTTTCATTTAGAGCACATGTGAAGTGTCAACCTTCTGTCTCTAGCTCCGCAGATCCCTCATCACCATACGAGCACATCCAAGTATTACCAGGACACTGTATGAAATAGTGCCATTTTATTGTAAACCACTTGGTGGCACTGTGGTATTAGAGCCAGACAGCAAAAGCCGTTTTTCTATGAGTTCTTTTTTATTCCTTGTAGTTTTAATGATGGTGCCCAAAATTAGTGGAGGGTGTTAGAGGAATAGGAGCAGCAAAGGTGTAAAAGCACAGAACATTTGAGGTGAAGATGAAGGATTGATGAAAAGATAGAGAAACAGTATAGAGGGGATTTGGCCTATCCAGACACACAGCAGCACGGATGAGACATGAGATATTTTGCAACATATCCTAAACCTCATTTCCATGTCTAGGCTTTGCTGCCTCTTTTAGAGTACAAGGGATGCTGAAACCTGGGGTGATATAATATAACAGCGGCACATAACCATGACTACCCGCTTTCAAAATGCCACATCTCTAATAAGAGCATGCAGTAAAGCTCCCTTTTTATGGCAGATTTTCAGATGCAGCACCCTGCAATTAACTGTCATTCCCTCTGTGTCTCAATTCCAAAGGGATGAAAATGGTGATAATAATCCTCCATTAATGCTTATCGCATTCATGATCACATTCATGAACAAAAGGGTTCAAATTAAACCTTTGCCTCTTTTTAAAGTCTATTTATCTATGGATGATGAGTGTACAGCTTCAGCTCACACAAGCAAACTGCAGGAGTGTATCGCTCATATAACATCCATCAATGCATAAAGTCTAAAATAGTCACGTAACTTAGGAGAAACTTTGGTTTACTTGAAGGAGATAACAGCTGATCACTGAGGGAAGGTTGGCTGTTTTTAAACCATTCTGAATTTGTGAAAGGTTGAAAAACCTGAGAGATGTACTGACCTTTCACAGCGAAGTCAGTGTAGATAAATATTCACCTGCTGAACATGACCAGCAGACAGGAAGCAACATTTATGTTTAGAGTTCTGTTTCTGGTAACTGCTAACTGGTGTGATGCCAAACAGATGAAAGTAAACTCACATAATAATAAGTTTGTAGAACTGAAACAACCAAAACTGCATAAACCAACCAAAGAGTTTTGAAACTGGTCAGTGTAGAAAAATGTTAACAACCTAAAGTTAAATACACATAGCAACAAAACAAAATAAAACAAAAAAAACAAACATCTCCACCAACGGGTCCGGGGCGGTCACTGAAATGCTGTAATATGATAAAAGAGTCATCACTTTCCTGCAACTCGGCACAAAGAGTGCCATATTTAAATACACTGTGGAGTTTTTCTTGTTTTAAATCTAATGTCAAGAAGAAAGAACACACATGTCCACCTTTCTCATCCTTCGTTTCTGTGTCATGGTCTTCTTCATTATAACTCAAGGAAGGTGTTACAGCACCATGACATCACACCATTATGTAATTGAAGTATCTATTGCTATCTGGCCAATATGTCACCAGGTAAACGTATTGTTGGCTGTGGAAACGTAACAGAGTTTAGGATTCACTGAACCACACTGCCCCAAACTGTGCTGTACCAACCCGGCCTTGCTGGTGGAAACAGGACTTTAAGGTCCCAAAACAGCCTTTCAGTCAGGTTGACGTCTGGAGTTTGAGTGGACTCCAGAAATCTGGTAATGATCAGATTTGTGATGTGAATGTAAACAGGTTCATTGTGATTAAACCTCAGTTAAGAGACAACAGCAGAACAAACATCTGATTTGTATCTGATTTAAAGTGTCTGACCACATAGAAATCGTACAGAGGCTGACCTCATTGCTCATCGTTCATGTTTTGCTGATATTCTTCAGGTCTTGGTTGTGTGATTCCTTTATATGATCATGTTTACAAAAGAAGGAAACAGTGATTTGCCATCAGCTGAAAATTTATTGAGTCATTTCCCCAGAAATCAAGGATGTTCATGGATTTACCGACTATATCTTCACATACCAGGGAAGAAAGTTTAACAGATTTTTAAGAAGGATTATTTAAATTTGATGGTCATCCCTTTTTTATTTGAAAACCAGAAACATACTAAAACTTGCTTTCCATAAGAGTACGATTTGCAATCCGACTTTTTGCCATTACTCCACTCTTCCCAGGGCAGCAGCCTCTTAGCTCATATACACAGACTACCTTTAAGACATTACCACCCGATGAGTTAAGAGCAATCCTGACTTTCTCCGCAATGTCTTATTTTAATTTTGTTCCAATTTTTCTTCCAATATTATTTTCCCTTTTTTTTCTTCTTCTTCTTTTTTTCTGGTCAAACTGACAAAATGTTTGATCCTAATCTGGCTCAGAAGAATGTGAACTTCTTCACAGGTTTAAAAAAGTTTACCACTGCTGCGTCAAAGGAAAAAGCAATCCTTATGTTGTGAAGTGATCGTTGACCTGGATTTGGTGACTGTTCACCACCCCGTGTCCCTCACATGCTGCCTTCATCTGCACCGTGAGGCCTCACAACAACAAACAGACACCACAGTGCAGCAGACTAAACCAGTTCTGGTTTAGATCCAGGCTAAATGCTGTGTCAAAAAAGACACTATATAATGATTAAAAACAAGTGTCAGGCCATGAACTGGATCAAACGAGAGAGAGAGGAGGGCAGGACAAGGACTTTGCTGACTCAAGACAAAAAGTTAAGTACTGTAGCTTGTAGATTAATGATTGAAAAGCCACAGAGCTACTAACTCTCTCCATAGCTGCAGAGGACAGCTTGAGCTTTATTGTGCTCTTTAAAATAATATCTTCTACCACCAGAAAATAGATAAAACTGACTCACATATAATATTTAGGGAACCATTTAGTAAAATTTCAGGGAAGGCTGTACATCAAATACGTTGGCGGCAGAAAAATGTAGCCCTACTAATGCAAAGATGGTTTGTCTTTCCTTTTTTATTCAGAAGTCTACATCTCTAAATGAAATGACACAAACAGACAATTTACCAGTGTAACAATTCAAAGCTTATCCATGTGTGTGTTTTACTACATTACCATATGAGGGGTGTGTTTGTGGCAGCATTTGCCAGCTTTTTCCACCACATCTATATTGACATTGATTTGCAATTAACTCTTGTTATTTAGGTACTAAAAAGCCACGCTTACTGAATATTCATCAAACCACAACGCAGCATACTTTGTTTTACAGTTAGCCAACAATGAACGCTAGTAACACAACTGATACTGTTGATTAGAGGCCAGCACATGCAAGAAATACATACACCAGAATGTGTGGCACTTATTCTTACTTTTTTAGATGTTAAGTCTGGTATAAAAAAGCATAAACTGATCAAGTGCTATTAAATACATATTTTTTAAAGAATAAGCCAACAAAAAAGTTCAACTTGCATGTTTGAACATGAACCTGTCTAATTTATACTCCTCTATATGCAGCAATTACATAAAAAACACTGATGAATCACATTAGGGCAATGTAAACTGGAACATTAATCATGTGTTAGGCAATCACAGATAATTTATGGCTTCTCCTGTGTTTCTAAATGATCTCTCTCCTGTCCCTGATTGATCCATTATTTGGTCGTAAGCAGAAACATGTTTGCTGCATCAATCAAATGATTAATCACAAATAATTGGTGTGGCAGCTGAACATAATATACCGTGTGTGTGTGTGTGTGTGTGTGTGTGTGTGTGTGTGTGTGTGTGTGTTATGTTGGCTGCAGGCAAGAGAGAAAGGTTACTTGTGTTTTTGTAGATAGCAGTTAATTCTCAAATCCTGCTGTTCCAAGAGATTTCTTGAAGTTATTCTCAGTGTATGTCCTTGTAGTATTCTCAAACCAGATGCAAGTGCTGTAATTCTTTTTTATTGTTTTACTGTTTCATTATTAAAACATATGTGAAAGGAAGTTCAAAATAATTATCTTGATTATGATTATCCTTTGACTCTAAACTGGCTTAGAGATTATTATTATTTTTCCTTTTACACCTAAAATCGTTTAGGAGTCAGGCTCTGTCCCCATTGAACATGGGTATTTTGGAAAACTGAGTTTTTCCAAACTGTGTTCCTCCATATCATCTCCACATGGCACCATTTCACACACACACACACACACACACACACACACACACACACACACATACTGGTTTATGTGGTTTAGACTGACAAAATCCAAAAACCGGTATGTTGGTGGATTACACTGACACACCTTTCCTTTGACTCTAGAGGGATGGGACTCTGGCTAAACCACAGCAAAAAAATTGAAAAAAATTTAGCACACTTCAGCTTTCAAAAAGAAGCTACACAGCCTGAGATACCAGACCTGACTTTATGGTGGTCTATGGTGACTTTTGAATTGTGGTTTATGGAGACACAATAGGTTTATACCGACTTTAAAGGGACAAGGAAGCCACACCCCCAACACCCCCAAATTAACATAAATACACTACCAGGCATTACACTGCCAGACACTAACATGTATTCGGGGGACACAAACAAACTACATTATTCAGAGATGGGGGAGTGGGTAGCCCAGTGGTAATTCGGTGGGCTTTGATGTGGGAACCCTGGGTTCGATCCCCTGGCACGGTACTTGGGTGAACTACTGTGGGCCCTTCAGCAAGGTCCTTAAATCCCACCTACTTGCTGCGTTTGATACTGTAGATCACAAAATCCTGTTGCACAGGCTGGAAAACTGGGTTGGACTTTCTGGAGCGGTCCTTAACTGGTTCAGGTCATATTTAGACTCTGGTCTAGAGATGCTCTGTGCTAGTGTTCCTCCAGAAATGGATCAAATGCAGAACCTCAACTTCCCTGTTGGGATAAAGTATAATAATTTAAATAAAGTTTTCATCCACTGAAGTCTTTTTGTATGACAAAAGCACAAACACAAAATAGTATTAAGCATCAATGTATGAGGTGAAGGTGAGGTGAAGTAGGCAATGAAGTCACTGCGACAGCAACAAACAATGAAGAAACCTGACTGCATGAATAGATGACGAAAGTGTTCTTTTATTTTGAACATCAGCTCCTTAATGTCATATTCCACCACTCGGTGAAATTGCGATTTCACATTGAAGGACTGAGTAGGCGGCATTCAGATAGGGGAACTATTCAGACAATGCCAGAAACACTTCTGCCCACTACTCCAACTCAGGGAACTGCGGAGGGGGGCTAAACTTCAGCCAGGGGTGGAATATGCCTTTAAACTCCTAGGTGCAGACTTAAACCAAAAAATGGCTCAACAACAGCCGGGTGTTTTGAAAATATGAAAAACCGTGTTTAACAACACTGCTAAACTGGGGTAAAACCAGGTAAATGGCCCATACTCAGTTATGCTGCAATAATAGAAGAAATAAAAGCAGATGGGACTTAAAAAAAAAAGTGATTGGAACGATCTACATTTCTAGCATCAAAGGATCTAAAGTTTTCTTCTGGATTCCCTCTTGGTTGTGGTTATTCGGTTTCTCACAAAGTCTCGTATATTCTGTACTGTTCTTTGTGACAACACAGGGTCTTCTGCCTCCTTGCACTGGCTGCATTCAGCTTTGGAGGCAAGTTTTCCTTTGGAAATGTGATTTCCAAAATGTCGCATCACTGCAGCAACCTCAGCTTTTGACCACATTCTCTTTGGGAGTCTTCTTGCTTCATGCTCTTGGTCAGCATTTTTTCCTGAAAGAAATGCAAGAGGGAAAAAGAAAATTAGCTAAAATTAATTAACATTTAACAATTAATTAACAATTAACGCAGGCGCCGCGTGAGTGGCGACTTGTTACAGCAGCTACTTTCCGATCATTTTTAGTGTGTTTCTATTCTATTTTTATCACTTATTTTACGTCACATCGGCACTTTATGTGAGGGTGAAGCTATGGAGGCCCACTTCTTTACTTTTGTAGCTTGCGCCTTGCTATTATCGGAACTTTTTGGTGTAGCTGTGGGATACACACTCAACCACGGCTCCATTGTTTACTCCCGGGATCAGCTGTTAGCCCTGCGACACACACCCTGGAGAGGCCGGAGATCCCCAAGGAGTTACGGAGGAGGAAAAGAGGCTGTAGATCGGGAGTTAAGCGCAGGGAACGGAAAAGACGGTACAAGCCTTGTTTACCGTCTGTCATCATGGGGAATGTAAGATCTCTCCCCAACAAGATGGAAGAGCTAACGGCGCTGACCCGGCTGCAGAGGGAGTACCGTGAGTGCAGCCTCATGTGTTTAACTGAGACGTGGTTGAGTAAACTTTCTCCAGACTCTCACGTCACCCTGGATGGATTCCAGCTGGTTCGTGCGGACAGGAACGCAGCGGAGAGCGGTAAGAAGAAGGGAGGGGGGATCGCTGTGTTTGTGAACAACAGATGGTGCCACCCTGGACATTTAACTGTAAAGGAGCAACTCTGCACCAGAGACGTGGAACTGTTAGCTGTTAGTATGCGGCCATACTACCTCCCGAGGGAGGTTTCACATGTTATTGCGGTGACAGTGTACATCCCCCCCTCAGCGGTCACTGCTGCAGCTACAGATCTGATCCACACCATCGTCTCCAATCTTCTAACCCAGCATCCCCAGTCCCTCCTCCTAATCTCCGGTGACTTCAACCATGCTTCCCTGTCCTCTGCTCTTCCCACCTTCACCCAGTATGTGAAATGCCACACTAGAGGCAATAAAACTTTGGACCTTGTTTATGCAAACATTAGGCGCATTCCGACAGAGAAGTTCTAAGAACGCAGTTCTAATAACTGTCCTAGTTCTAAGAACTACCTTCTCCAGGGGAACTGTTTCATGCTGCATTCGCACATGAGTTGGGGGCGGTAGCGGGACCGATGTGACGCATACGTCTGCGACAGTGGCGTGTGACTTTAGCGCCACATAACAACAAAACAAAACCCGCTAAAAACAAAACAACAAGGCAAGCTAATATGGAGAACGAAGAGATCATAGTGTTCATGCTCTGCTTGATGGAGATGTTACTGATGGACGATACAACCAGGCGACTCACGTCGAGGCTGGAAGGATCCTGAAAGTCAGAAGATGAAGAATCCAGCGGCAGAAGATCCGCCGCAGACAAAGGAGACGACGTGTAAGTTTAACTTATTAAACATGCGCCGATTGTATACGTGTCTTATGAGTAAACGTTTCAGATGGTTTTCTACTGTCTGTGTTGAGCAGATTATAATAAGTAAATATTTCAGACGGCGGGTTTATTGTAACTCATGTTCTGCGTTTCAGACGTTGCTGCAGCTCATTGAACCTCCTCACCGTCCGGCTGGTCCGGAGCAAAGCTGATAACTAGTGGGAAAAGGTTGTTCTCAATTTTACCAAAGAGCAGTGGACAGAGAATTTCTGTATGTCCAGGGAGACATTTCAGTACATCTGTGGCTGCCTGAAGCTGCACTGGAGAGGATGGACACAACCACCTGCTGAAGATACTGAAGGAGATGGAGAACAGCCTGGATGCTTTACCTCCTGCCTTCCAGCTAATCACAACACACCTCTTCATAATAAGCATCATGTTCTGGAAGTTCCACAGACAGAACATACATGTATACATGATGTACACATTTAAAGAGAAAATGTTCCATAGAAAATGCATCTTTTCATTTTTTTTTTTTTTTGTGTTATGTGTAAAATAAAGATCTCATCATCTGCTATTAAGCTTTGTGTGTTTTATGGACTCATCAGTAGAAGGTGGAGGAGAAATCCGTCACTGAAGGGTTGGTTGTGACTGACTTATGGTTTAGAATTATGAGGACATAGTCACACAGATTTAGCGTATATGAAGGTAAAAATATAAAAAGGGTGGTGAAATGTTTACAGGTGTGTAATATGTGTCCACAAGTATTTGATGCCAGATCTTGGTTAAACATGATAAACTTCGTTCTGTGATATGGAGCATATTATAAAGTTGATAAACTGACGTAATTTACACTCAGGATAAGACTTAAAATGTAGCGTCCAAAGATGGATTATTTAAATATTTATTTATTTTAATATTTTATAGCTGCGATAAGTTAATAGCTACTCAATATTTTTATTAGCTAATTTTTATTAGCTAATATTTTATAGATGTGGCCAAAGCACATCTAACAGACACAAACTGAATACTTCAGACACAAAGTCATTTATTTTTTATAATGAATACAGCAGAGCAAAAATAACTGTTTACATGTGTGTATATGCTGCATATCACACTGGCTTTTCCTGCCGCACGCAGGAGTCATTTGCTGCGGCGTTGCCTGAGCAGACATGTCGGTGGTACAAGCTGTCCAATTTACTGTTTTTTCGGTTCGTCCCGCTCCGGCTGTCGTGGTCTTTAATTTATTTGTAGTCTTGTGTGAGTTTTCTACGTGCGCTGCTTCGCGTTATCCCGCGTTCTCTGACTGAGAGCTGATCGTCAGGAATATTTTTATATTTCGCTGAGAACCTTCAAAACCTCTCTGAAAATCCTCTGTGGCTCTTCTGACCGTCTATAGACGGTCAGAAGAGCTTCGACCTCCTCGTCGGTCCATTTATCGCTTGCTCTGTTGTTGTTTTTGTCCGTATGTGCAACCGTGTTTTTTAAATGTGGCGGGGACACAAAATGCGGAAATCTGACAAGGGGCGTAGCTACCAGTCACCAAACACCTACGTCATGAGGGTTCCTATAGAACCCCGTTCAGACCCTGCCTCGGACCAGGAGCTAAAATGGTTATAGGAACTGAGGGCTTTGGTCCCTAGTTCCTATATGTCGGTATGCGCGAAAAAACGGCCTGGTTCCTGAAAAGGTTATAGGAACTGCAAAAGGTTCCTACAGTCGGAAAGAGCCTATTAAGGATGCATACACCTCATCCCCCCTCCCCCTGCTGGGTCGCTCAGATCACAGTCTCGTACACCTCGTCACAGACTACACCCCGGTGGTGAATAAACAACCCCCTGTGAAGAGGCCTGTGAAACAGTGGTCTGAGGAGTGCAGTGCTAGGCTCAGAGACTGCTTCCAGTCAACAGATTGGGATGCACTCTGCAGCCCCCATGGCAGTGACATTGACAGTATGACCCACTGCATCACGGATTACATTAATTTCTGTATGGAAAACACTGTGCCATCCAAGTCGGTGCGGTTTTTTCCCAATAACAAACCCTGGGTAACCTCTGAGATTAAGGCCCTACTAAATGAGAAGAAAAGGGTCTTTAACTCGGGGGACAAGGAGGAGCTGCGCAGAGTTCAGAGGGAGCTCCGATATAAAATCAGGAAGGGGAAGGATTCCTACAGGAGGAAACTGGAGAAGAAGCTGGAGCAGAACAACACCAGGGACGTCTGGAGAGGACTGCAGAACATCGCAGGCCATGGAAAAGGAGTGGGGAGAGACCAAATCAGCGGGGACAAGGACTGGGCAGATGAATTAAATCTGTTCTTCAACAGATTTGATTCTGCCTCACCTCCCTCTCCCACCCCCACCCCCACTACCACCTCTTCACACCTCCTCTGGTCAGCCGCCCTCCTCCCCCCTCTCTTCGACCTGCCACCCTCAACATCTGACGCCCACCAGCCCACTGCCCCCCTTCCAACTAGTTCACCACCCCCCTCTATCCCTCCTCTAACACTCTCACCACTCATCACCCCCACATCACCACTTCAGTTATCCTCCACCCCCCTCTCCATAACAAACGATCAGGTGAGAAGTCAACTTAAAAAGATCAAGGCAAGGAAGGCCCCAGAACTAGACGGCATCAGCCCCAGACTACTCAAGGACTGTGCTGAACAGCTCTGTGGTGTGGTCAGGCACATGTTCAATCTGAGCCTGAGCCTAGAGAAAGTCCCGGCCCTGTGGAAGACCTCCTGTGTGGTCCCGGTACCGAAGATACGGTGCCCAAAGGAGCCCAACCACTTCAGGCCTGTTGCCTTGACTTCTCACATGATGAAGACCATGTAGAGGATCATTCTGAAACAGCTAAGACCCCTGGTGGACACTCAGCTGGACCCCCTGCAGTTTGCCTACCGGCCTGGGATTGGAGTGGACGACGCCGTGATTTACCTGCTGCACAGATCACTGCAACACCTGGATGTCAGCGGAAGTGCTGTGAGACTCACGTTTTTCGACTTCTCCAGCGCTTTTAATACTATCCAGCCTTCACTGCTACGAGTGAAGATGGAAGGTATGGGAGTAGACCAACACCTGACTGCATGGATTAAGGACTATCTCACCAACAGACCACAGTATAGGCGCATTCCGACAGAGAAGTTCTAAGAACGCAGTTCTAATAACTGTCCTAGTTCTAAGAATGGACCTTCTCCAGGGGAACTGTTTCATGTTGCATTCGCACATGAGTTGAGGGCGGTAGCGGGACCGATGTGACGCATACGTCTGCGACAGTGGCGTGTGACTTTAGCGCCACATAACAACAAAACAAAACCCGCTAAAAACAAAACAACAAGGCAAGCTAATATGGAGAACGAAGAGATCGTAGTGTTCATGCTCTGCTTGATGGAGATGTTACTGATGGACTATAAAATCAGGCGTCTCACGTTGAGGCTGGAAGGCTCCTGAAAGTCAGAAGATGAAGAATCCAGCGGCAGAAGATACGCCGCAGACAAAGGAGACGACGTGTAAGTTTAACTTATTAAACATGCGCCGATTGTATGCGTGTCTTATGAGTAAATATTTCAGACGGCGGGTTTATTGTAACTCGTGTTCTGCATTTCAGACGTTGCTGCAGCTCATTGAACTCCTCACCGTCCGGCTGGTCCGGAGCAAAGCTGATAACTAGTGGGAAAAGGTTGTTCTCAATTTTACCGATGAGCAGTGGATAGAGAATTTCTGTATGTCCAGGGAGACGTTTCAATACATCTGTGGCCCCCTGCACTGGAGAGGATGGACACAACCACCTGCTGCAGATACTGAAGGAGATGGAGAACAGCCTGGATGCTTTACCTGCTGCCTTCCAGCTAATCACTACACACCTCTTCATAATAAGCATCATGTTCTGGAAGTTCAACAGACAGAACATACATGTATACATGATGTATACATATGTATATATTTTTTTTTTTTATGTGCAAAATAAAGATCTCATCATCTGCTATTAAGCTTTGTGTGTTTTATGGAATCATCAGTAGAAAGGTGGAGGAGTAATCCGTCACTGAAGGGTTGGTTGTGACTGAGTTATGGTTTAGAATTATGAGGACATAGTCACACAGATTTAGCGTATATGAAGGTAAAAATATAAAAAGGGTGGTGAAATGTTTACAGGTGTGTATTTGATGCCAGATCTTTGTTAAACATGATAAACTTCGTTCTGTGATATGGAGCATATTATAAAGTTGATAAACTAATGTAATTTACACCCAGGGATAAGACTTAAAATGTAGCGACCAAAGATGGATTATTTAATATTTCATAGCTGTGATAAGTTAATAACTACTCAATATTTTTATTAGCTAATATTTTATAGATGTGGCCAAAGCACATCTAACAGACACAAACTGAATACTTCAGACACAAAGTCATTTATTTTTTTATAATGAATACAGCAGAGCAAAAATAACTATGTACATGTGTGTATATGCTGCATATCACACTGGCTTTTCCTGCCACACGCAGGAGTCATTTGCTGCGGCGTTGCCCGAGTAAACATATCGGTGGTACAAGCTGTCCAATTTACTGTTTTTTCGGTTCGTCCCGCTCCGGTTGTCGTGGTCCTTAACTTATTTGTAGTCTTGTGTGAGTTTTCGACGTGCGCTGCTTCGCGTTATCCCGCGTTCTCTGACTGAGAGCTGATCGTCAGGAATATTTTTATATTTCGCTGCGAACCTTCAAAACCTCTCTGAAAATCCTCTGTGGCGTAGACGGTCAGAAGAGCTTCGACCTCCTCGTCGGCCCATTTATCGCTTGCTCTGTTGTTGTTTTTGTCCGTATGTGCAACCGTGTTTTTTAAATATGGCGGGGACACAAAATGCGGAAATCTGGCAAGGGGCGGAGCTACCAGTCACGAAACATCTACGTCATGAGGATTCCTATAGAACCCCGCTCAGACCCTGCTTCGGAGTAGGAGCTAAAATGGTTATAGGAACTGGGGGCTTTGGTCCCTAGTTCCTATATGTCGGAATGCGCGAAAAAACGGCCTGGTTCCTGAAAAGGTTATAGGAACTGCAAAAGGTTCCTACAGTCGGAAAGAGCCTTATGTGAGGCTGCAGCACTGTGAGTCTGACGTGGTGCTCTGCAGCACAGGTGCCCCTCAGGGTACGGTGCTCTCTCCCTTCCTCTTCACTCTCTACACTTCGGACTTCACTTACAATAACACACACTGCCACATCCAGAAGTTCTCCGATGACACAGTCGTTGTTGGCTGTGTTTCTGAGGGGGACGATCTGGAGTACAGGACCGTCATCAGGGACTTTGTCAGCTGGAGTGAGCGTAACCAGCTCCAGCTAAATACCAGCAAGACAAAGGAGATGATTGTGGACTTCCAGAGGAAAGCATCCTCTCTCGCACAGGCGAACATCCAGGGATCGGACATAGAGGTGGTGGAGAACTATAAATTCCTGGGTGTTCACCTAAACAACAAACTGGACTGGTCTACAAACACCCACGCCCTCTACAAGAAGGGACAGAGTCGCCTCCACCTGCTGAGGAGACTGAGGTCCTTCGGAGTGTGTGGGACTCTCCTTAGGACTTTTTATGACTCTGTGGTGGCCTCAGCCATATTCTATGCTGTGGTCTGCTGGAGAGGGAGCAGCACAGACAGGGACAGGAGCAGGATCAATAAACTGATCAGGAGAGCGAGCTCTGTCCTGGATTGTCCTCTGGACTCCGTAGAGGAAGTGGGGGAGAGAAGGATGTTAGCCAAACTGACATCCATCATGAGCAACACCTCTCACCCCCTACATTACACTGTGGGGTCCCTGAGCAGCTCCTTCAGCAGCAGACTGCTACACCCACGGTGTAAGAAAGAGAGGCTCCGCAGGTCCTTCATCCCAACTGCTGTCAGACTCTACAACAATCTGTAACACCTGAATCAGGCAGTCATGTTGTAGTCTGTTTACACTGTTTACACAGTCATTCATACCGTCACCTTATACTGTTATTGTTTTTTATGTTTATTGTGTTATATTTAATTCTTAAGTTTATCTATTTATTCTTTCTTTTTTCACTTTCTCTGCTTGCTGCTGTAATACGTGAATTTCCCCGTCCGTGGGATCAATAAAGTTTATCTAATCTAATCTATTATAAGAGTTAAGGAAATAGTAATAATAAACAATAATTAAAAACGTAATCAAATGAGTGTTGCCCTTTGTTGCAGGGCCAGCCTGTCCCCGCAGCATCACGCCCAAGCCGAACAAGATTTCTAAACCTATTCATGCTTAAACTGATTAGTTTCCAATTTATAATAATTTTCCTTGGAATACATGTAGAACTGCTCGTTAATTTCCATGTTAATATCACTGACAGTGTTTACCCTACCATTGTACAGGCCTGCCAGCTGCCAGGCCAAGGAGGCCCGCCACCAGGCAAATATATTAAAAAAAATAAACCAACATGCCAAAAATAACCCACCTATCATTTAATTCATATCAGTCATCATTTCCATTAGAAGGCCTTTGTGCAGCATCAGAGTACCAAGAGATTCTGGACAATTCCATATTCCCAAGATTTGTGGGAAAAGTTTAGAGATGAACCCCTCCTCTTCCAACATGACTGTGCACCAGTGCACAAAGCAAGGGCCATAAAGACCTGGATGAGAGAGTTTGGTGTGGATGCACTAGACTTGCCTGCAGAGTGCTGAACTCAACCCAATAAAACACTTTTGGGATGAATTAGACAGAGCCAGGCCTTCTGGTTCGACATCAGTGACCTCACAAATACTCTTATGGAAGAATGGTTTTTTAAAAAAAAAAAAAATCCATAAACACATTCCTAAAACTTATGGACAGCCTTTCCAGAAATGTTGAAGCTGTTATAGCTGGAAAGATGGACCCACGCCATATTGAACCCTATGGATGAAGAATGAGATGAACTGACGTTCAAATGAGAGTCAAGGCAGGTGAGAGAATGCTATTAGATATATAGTGCATCTGTTTGACCATCCTCCAGGACCCTTGAATAGACCTTCACAGGGGGGCTGAGGAGTGTGAGCCCTCTGTAGTTGGAACACACCCCTTGGTCCCCTTGGTTTGTAAAGAGGGGGGCCGGCACCCCATTCTACCAATCTAGAGGAATTGGTCCCAATATTGGTGCGATGTTAGAGGTGTGTCTCATATTGAATGGGAACTCAAAGTGAAAAATTAAAAATTGATTTGCTACTCCACTTTCTAGGAAAACAAAAATCACCAGCTGGTGACAGGACAGAACAGGACAGTACAAATCTACACCTGTTGGTGTCACCTGGAGGTTCACATCTTTGGACTCGTCCTGTGCTGTAAGATAGATTTGGCAGAGATGGTGCAGTAAACAATTTTGTTGAATGAATTTGAGATTGATTTCATAGTCGTGTGTAAAAATTTGAACGATTCTACATATAAAACTAATATTTCAGGTTGCTATTAAAAAAAATAAAATAAAAAATAAATGTTCCACCCTATGTCTATTTTTAAAACTCATCTTAAACCCCATTTTTATTCTTTGGCTTTCAGCCCAGTATGACACTGTTCCTGTTTTAATGTGCAGTGGTTTGTTTTATTATTGGTTTTATTTGTTTATATTTGTTCTTTTAAAATTGTTCATTGTTTTAAAACTGTTTTTAAAACAATTAACAATTATTTTATTATATTTTATGATATTATTTATTTCCTGGTTGATTTTGTACTTTGTGTTGCTTTGTCCATTTATGTACAGCACTTTGTTTCAGCTGTGGTTGTTTTAAAGGGCTATATAAATAAAGTTGAGTTGAGTTGAGTTCCACCCATTGCTTGCTAAGCAGGCAATTGCATAAACACCTCATTATTTAAAATATGCCATTGTGTCAAGTTTCATGCAGTGCATTTCACTTTATTTGCTCTTATTTCTTCTCACATTATTCTTCTGGAAATTTAAAGTCATTGCATATCTTAGCATTATCCAAATACCAAAAAACTGGTCTTACCTTCAGATTGAGGTATAGTCTGTCCTGCTGTGGATGTTATGTCTGACTGCATTTCTGATGACAACAAAATAGGACTCATTTATAATGACTTGTACCCAGCTGCTGTTGCCCAAGATCCTGAGAGAATACCCAGTACAAATAAATTACTTACCCGAGTCCCCAGAGTTCTGTGATAGCTCCTTGACAGGACAGCCCGAGGACTGACCCAGATCTTCCACGTCTTCAAGTTGTGATCCCTTATCTTCTGTGCTGCTGTCTTCTGAGTCACTCCCACTGTCTTTAGCTTCAGAGTCACTGACTGATATCTCATCTGGACAAAGGGAATCATCAGACAATAGTAACAGACACAGTGGATTGATGACTCAAAGATGGGACAAAACTAGTGGAACACTTTACTTTTTCGACAGATGCAACAGTTGGCTGTGTTGGTGTATCTTTTCTTTCTGACTTTTGGTTCACCCCTTATCATTTCATCTTTCTTAATTTAAAACATGAAAACTTAACTTTTTTTGCCCCTGCTACTAAATTATTTGGAATAAAGAATCATTAGAAACTGGAATCACTAAAATTTAAAGAATGCCCAACCCTAGTTTGATCTGTACTCACCTTCAATCTCAATTTCATCCAGTGATTTCCCCTGCAGGCCAGAAAGATCTCCTTTTTCCATAGACAAAAGCAGTTTAGAAATCTTGGCCAACTGCATGGTTGGGACTGGCAACCTATAGAAGTCCCGATGGACACGGATATCATGTCCAAGGAAATCAGCAACTTGGTCAAGTTCGTTGTTTTTGAGATTCAGGATCTGAGAGAGTGTCGCGACATGCTTCCTCAGCTGGGTGGACCTGAGGAGCTCGGGGTGCTTTGCTCCACACTGGCTTGCATATATCCGTAGGCAGTCCTGTCCTCTGTAGTGGCTCAGAGCTTGAGGTCTTCCAAACAGGAAAACATTGTTGTTATAGACACCACATTCCTTTCTTTTACTTGTCAGTCGTGTCAGGGCATCCACCATACGCGGTGTAAGAAGAACAACCACCTTCCTCTCTCTCTTCCCAACAATTTCCACTCTGGTGAAGTAGCTGCACAGCTGCTGCTCCAGTTTGGACAGGGCCATGGCGACATCTTGGTGCAGCTTTGTTCTGTCTCGTTCCTCAAAACTTTTGAGACGCATTTTTGACACTTCTCCAGCACGTCTCCGATTAAATAGAATGATTTGAGCTAAAATAACTTTACTTAGCTCAGCATACGTCTTGGGTGTGGCTTCCTCCATCAAGCTGCTAACAGCAGCATCTGCAGACTTCTGCAGGTACAGGTGTAGTGTCCGAACGTCCTCTGTGAAGGGCAGTGTTGCTGGTTTATTATACTTCACACTACTCAGCGTGTTCAGAGCACTGTGGGAAACCAGCTCGCACCACTTGGAGGTGTACAGTCTACTGAATGTTTCAGCTGACTTAACAAGTCTGTCATCCTCAGCCATCAGAGCTCGACAGTGAACAATGTCGCAGATCTTGTTTAGTGTGTGCCCCAGTTTCAAAGCTAGGCTTGGTGTACGATAGGACAGCTTTTCTTCATCAAAGCCAGCAACTTTCTGAACTGCCTTAACAACCATCTCAAAGTTACTTGGCTTGATGGCTTCCTCCATGCTGTGTATTGAGAAGTCACTGCGCAGACAGACCAGCAGCCTTCCCACTTCACGAAGCTTCTGTCGCACATACTCGTGTTTTGTGGGGTCTTGTCCGTGTCTGTTATAAAGTGACTGGGCAAAGTGCACAATGGAGAGGTCATTTCTCACAGCCAGACCAGTTTCATCCATCTTCATGGAGCTCAGAATCTTCCACATTCCACTTGAAAAGTGTTGGCTGAACACCGTCTCCTGGGCCGTAGCCATAATCAGCACTCTGGTTCTCCCAGTCGGTTCCTCCGAATCCTTGTCGTGTGGCCTACAGGGACATCGCCGCACATGTCGCCATAGTTCTTTGCGGATATATAAACCCATACAGTGCATACAGTGCACAAAATTCCCAGTCACAGCAGCAGCTTTTGGCTTTCTCTTCACTTTCAATTGACCCATTTCACCTTGAAGAATGGCTGAGTTGTGTTTAAAATTTCCTTTATTTCTCATTTTTTCAAATAACACTTTGCGTTCCTTCGAGTGCTCTGGCAGATAAAATGCATATGATACTTCTGGGTGTGACATGTGGGTTTTCAGGTGTCGAGTCAGTCTACTTTGTGGCTTGCCACAAACGAAACAGAAGTTTCTATTGGTCAAGCTGGGATGTGTGGGAGTCAAACTGCATTTCTTCTTAACTTTCCTATTTGACGAGTTTTGTTCAGGAACTGCTAAATCAGATGTTTCATCAGCACTGACATCCATATGTCCAGCGGTCGAGTCCGGGTCAATGGCAGCATCGTCTATGTCATCAGCCGGAGCCGGACAATATTTTGATGTACCAGCTTCATCTGGAATACTTGTGTCCAACACAGTGGATGTGTTGCCACTCAGTAGCTGTAGTCTTCGACTCAAATGCATTTTTGACTGATGAGGCAATGATGATGAGGGTGACCTTGAGTCAGAATCAGAATCCCCTGAATCGGAGTCCGGTACATACTCGCTTCCAGAGCTCTTACACTCATCGAGGTCTGATGTTTCATCCTGACCTGTCATCTGTTTGTAGCAAGATATATGCCAGAGTCCGGGACAAACTGAAACAGATTTACAACATTTTTGTCTCAAGTCCAACTCTACACAGGAACATTCAATTACTTCCTTCTCTGTGCCAATTAAAATTCTGTCCACACAAACCTCAGTTTAGAAACTACTGAAGTTTTGATCATATAGGACTCCCATCCATAAAGAATTGGGAGATCTAGGAGATCTTAACTGCTCAAATTTTAAACTTTATCCCAGTGTGAGTAAATATCAAATCACATCTCCCGAACACAAATCCCCTGCTTCTCTGTTAGCCTGCATGCCCTAATCGCACAAAACAACAATGGCGTCACCCATGGTTGGGTTGAAGCTTGTACTACGTATGATTGGGATTCTATAGATAAATCTATACCATTCCTCCACAATGTGCAAGTGGCCACACAGTGACATGTACAACATGTTCTTAAATCTACCACAGATAACAACCAGAAAGCTGCCTATTATCTAACTTTCCGATTCAACTAAACTTAAAAGTAGCAATAGAAAAACTAAAAGCACTACAAGAAAACAGTGAATTGAAAAAGAGTTTCATCAAAAATACAAATAATAGAGTGCCCTGTATTTGACAAGCTCATTTAAAACATGTTAACTTTTTTGGCCCTGCTTCTTAGAGGAATTGGATTTGAAATGGAGGAATCGCAATGGGAACCGAAATCATTCAAATTCAAACAATGCCCAACCCTACTTTCTATATAGCGTACACTACAGCAGCATTACAGCGTGATTTACAGGTCTGGCATTTAAACTACAGCTATTCAGTAAATTATTTTGAATGGAATTCATAGTATATATGTAGCAAGTCAAATGGGATTTGATTTGATATACGACAGCAATTTGACAAATACTTATGGACAAAAGCAGGATTGGAGCTAATTCTGTCTTGACAGAATACAAATTCAAACTGAAGACCTGGTTTGGCTGCATGTGGATGTGGCCTAAAACAAGCTTTCAAATTGTGCAAGAGGATGTGCCAATAATCAGATAGTTCTGTTGTGTGTCCCATACACTGAGACTATGGTCATCAAAACAGGTGATCTGGGTTTAAATATGACCTGTGGTCATTTGCACCGTGTGACTTTAAGGGTTTTAGACCTTATCCACTCAACCAAGACACTTATTTTTCACAGGTTGTGCACTCAATAGATATTTTACCTTTGCAGTTGAACCCCATCCATCTCAGAGAGCTGAAAGGTCCCAGGCAGTGACTGCACTTGTCAAAGGCAGACATATCCCTACACACCACATGGTGTTTAGGACACTGACAAAAATAAAACAAAAAAACAACAACATATAAATACATATATACAACTAGAAACGCTTTCAGAGAGAGCAGAACTCTGCCAAGCGTATTGACTGTCATCCAACATTGCAGTCATGGATCATCACCAAAATATATTTGTTCATTGACATTCACAACAAGTTCTGAAAATTTCATCAAGATCCGTCCCTAACTTTTTGAGTTATGTTGCTAACTAACAGACAGACAAACAAACCCCGATAAAACATAACTTCCTTGGCGAAGGTAAATATATATAAACACCTTAGAGACAACAAGCCTTCTGTGAAATTTCTTATGTATTCATTCATTTTATGTACTGCTTGTATAATTCAGGGTGGTGGGGGTTGCTGGAGCCTATCCCAGCTATTATCAGGCAAGGGTCAGGGTACAACCTGGACAGGTCACCATTCTGTCACAGGGCTAACACAGAGACAAACAACCACTTACGCTCACATTCACTCCTAGGGACAATTTAGAGTAACCAATAAACCTAACAAGCATGTCTTTGGACAGTGGGACGAAGCCGGAGTACCTGTGGATAACCCACGCTGAGACGGGGAGAACATGCAAGCTCCACATAGGAAGGCCACTGTTGGAACTGTCCAAACCCCTCCTCAGCTGGGGTTCAAACTAGCGACCATCTGTTAGGCTGAAGTGCTAACCACCACACGACTGTGCAGCCCATATTATTTGAAAATTATTTATCAATCAAAATAAAAAGTGACAATAGAAACTTGAAGGAGACAGTAAGTAAACATCAGTGGGAGTGTGACTTTCGGGCCATTAAATACACTGGGTTACTGTGTCAGTACAAACCACCACAAAATCAGGTGAACATTACTTACCAATACAGAACTGGGCTGGGGCTCAAATTCTGGACTCTGCTCCCTCTGGCTCACAGATATGGAAGCGTGCCCCGTCTCCATCATGCACTAAAACACAGGACAGATGGGAAAAAAAAAACAATGTAGACCAGAAGAATCGGAAGAAGAAGGAAGGTTTGGTCACAACACTGAGCTAGTAGAAATAAACATGAAAGATGAGGCTCAGCAGTTTTTATTCCCAGTGCAACCTTTGTAGACTCAAAAACCCTACAAGGATTAAAACTACCGAGCAGTCCATTCAACACTGAGACGTACCTGCTCATCATCAGCAGCATTAGGATCTCTGGGAGGTATTTCTGGAGCAGGTTGCTGTGAGGGGACAGGAAGTAAACATCAGTGGGAGTGTGACTTTCGGGCCATTAAATACACTGGGTTACTGTGTCAGTACAAACCACCACAAAATCAGGTGACCTCACACACACACACATGCAAAGTGAGATTCCAAAAGAATGAAAAGCCTCCAACTGATGTGTCCACATACACACATTCAGGTAATATGTCCGTACATCCCACCATGTAGCAGGTGGTTCCTCACACACACTCAGAGTCAAGTTAGAAAACTTTGCAGTATTTTGGCTGTGGATGACAAACTCCTGTAAAACATTACTTACCTCTACAGAACTGGGCTGGGGCTCAAATTCTGGACTCTGCTCCCTCTGGCTCACAGATATGGAAGCGTGCCCCGTCTCCATCATGCACTAAAACACAGGACAGATGGGAAAAAAAAAACAATGTAGACCAGAAGAATCGGAAGAAGGAAGGAAGGTTTGGTCACAACACTGAGCTAGTAGAAATAAACATGAAAGATGAGGCTCGGCAGTTTTTATTCCCAGTGCAACCTTTGTAGACTCAAAAACCCTACAAGGATTAAAACTACCGAGCAGTCCATTCAACACTGAGACGTACCTGCTCATCATCAGCAGCATTAGGATCTCTGGGAGGTATTTCTGGAGCAGGTTGCTGTGAGGGGACAGGAAGTTAACATCAGTGGGAGTGTGACTTTCGGGCCATTAAATACACTGGGTTACTGTGTCAGTACAAACCACCACAAAATCAGGTGACCTCACACACACACACATGCAAAGTGAGATTCCAAAAGAATGAAAAGCCTCCAACTGATGTGTCCACATACACACATTCAGGTAATATGTCCGTACATCCCACCATGTAGCAGGTGGTTCCTCACACACACTCAGAGTCAAGTTAGAAAACTTTGCAGTATTTTGGCTGTGGATGACAAACTCCTGTAAAACATTACTTACCTCTACAGAACTGGGCTGGGGCTCAAATTCTGGACTCTGCTCCCTCTGGCTCACAGATATGGAAGCGTGCCCCGTCTCCATCATGCACTAAAACACAGGACAGATGGGAAAAAAAAAAACAATGTAGACCAGAAGAATCGGAAGAAGAAGGAAGGTTTGGTCACAACACTGAGCTAGTAGAAATAAACATGAAAGATGAGGCTCGGCAGTTTTTATTCCCAGTGCAACCTTTGTAGACTCAAAAACCCTACAAGGATTAAAACTACCGAGCAGTCCATTCAACACTGAGACGTACCTGCTCATCATCAGCAGCATTAGGATCTCTGGGAGGTATTTCTGGAGCAGGTTGCTGTGAGGGGACAGGAAGTAAACATCAGTGGGAGTGTGACTTTCGGGCCATTAAATACACTGGGTTACTGTGTCAGTACAAACCACCACAAAATCAGGTGACCTCACACACACACACATGCAAAGTGAGATTCCAAAAGAATGAAAAGCCTCCAACTGATGTGTCCACATACACACATTCAGGTAATATGTCTGTACATCCCACCATGTAGCAGGTGGTTCCTCACACACATTCTGAACTAAGTTAAGATGTTTACAGCCATGTCATGGTTTTACCAGGCAACAGTGTGAGATGAAAATTGAATGCCATAATGTGAAACCTTAAAATCCAAATATAGTGATGGACTAGCCAAGAGCACATATAAATTGTACATTCCTTTACCCCCTGTTGTTTCAGTGCATTCACATGGGCTGTTGTCAGACATTCCTTGGAGGGTGTGTCATCACAGTCATTTGAAGACTTCATACCAGATTCCTACAGGTTAAATTGACAAACATCAAAATTAATGTAATCCAGTCCACCAAAATATTTTCCACCTACACCGTTTCCCCATTAACAATTATTATTAGAGCCTGAATAGTTACTCACCTTGCATCTCCATGGCCAGTCTGAGTTACCATAATTATATGTGATCTCGTCTCCTGGGTTAATGTCCCGGATTGCAAACAAACACAAGTGGGGCTTTCCTTGCACACTTAAATACTTAATTCTGGCATTTGGGTTGATATGGTCATCATTAACCAGCCTGCCAAGCGATCCATCTTCTTTTGCTGCGTCAACACTTCATAAAGAAAAAAAAATATATGTCTTGCAATGTGTATTTTCCTGATTTCAGAACCCATTTAGGTTCTGACAATCAAAGGCAATGTGTCTGACCACTGCAATCAAATAAAGCATCAGCTTTAATACGCACCACCAAAGTTTTCCATCAAAGCGAAACTCGAACATAAAATGTTTCAAGGCATCATGGTAAACCCTCACTCGTCTCTCACATTCCTGTTTGCTGACAAGTTCACCACGATATTCTAAAAGGAAGTCTCCTTTCTCAAATGGCTCACAAGCAAAGACACCCCTACCTGTTCAAGACATAAAAAAAAGTTATGAAAAGTCAGGCAAAACGCTCAGTTTTCAGATAGCAGTCATTGTGAGATGTAGCTAACCTTTGAAATCACTGATGTATTTAGCATCAAGTCCTCTTTTGTCTTTTCTAGTTTCAATGTGAAACTCTGCATCTTGCTTTGGATTTAATTTCCTCCGTTTTGGCATTTTCATTGTCTTTCAGCCTATATACCCAGAGATAGAGTTAACTTTTTTATGGTTGATTGTAAAACACATGCAAGCAAGCAAGCTTATTTGTATAGCACATTTCATGTACAAGATAAATCAAAGTGCTTTACATAAAACATTAAAAGCATTAAGAAAACATTTTAAAATATAGGGCAAAAAATGTACACTGAGGTGCTCAGATAGTCTCAACGAGTGCCTGACAACATACTAGAGGAGAAATAAAGGAAAGTATACCTGGCGATTGCTGTTTTGGAGTCTGTGTTCAAATTTCGCGAGTTATCCCGCAATAACTTGCGTCAAAACAACGGTGGAAGATTCCACTATCTGCACTGACGACCCATTGCTTTTGTTTTATCCTGTTATTTAGAAATAAACTAACTATCAGGTGATCTGGCACAAAATCACTCCAATTGTCTCACTTCACCTGAGGCAGGTAGCGGAATCTCCCACTGGTGTTTTGACGCGAGTTATCGCGATTTCGGGATAACTCGCGAGATTTGGACACAAACATAGCAATGGCTACATAATACAGATACTTTCGTTCATTTCTCCTCACTAATATGTTGTCAGACACTCGTTGAAACTATCCAGCGAAATTCCCCTTTACATTTACTAAAATATCTCACTTAAAAAGTTAAATGTTTTGAAAAGTCATAAAAAAGGGCCACATATACAGATGCTAATCTGCAGAAAGACAGCTGAAAACTCTCCTCACACACAAAAGTCTCTTCTACATTTGATCACCTGTCTGAAAGATCTGTGATGACACTTGCCTGTCTGGATTTAAATTACGAGCAAAACTGACAGCTGACAAACGCAGGTGCTCCATTTCACCCTATCTGTACAACCAAAACACGTCTAACGATGTAAATGAGCCGAAAGCTAGTCTGGAACTTTCTCGGAACCATCACCAGATGCCTGCCAGATGTAGGTGTTTTAAATTAACATTAACTAGAAAAAGCTGTTATTAGCATAACAGCATGTGTGAATGCTTTCATGCTAAATGATTGTACTGAAATGCTGAAAAGATGGCTGAAGATGGTTGAAAAAGCTGAAATGTCTTTGTTTAAGAGGTATTTATTAAGCTAAAATGAGAAGTTGAAGGACTTGAAGCTCAAACTGGAGTTAAAAGCTGCTGAAAGGCTGAATGGTTGAACTGAAATGTGTTTAAGATTGCTGAAGATGGTGGAAAAAAGCTGAAATATGGTTGTTGAAAAAGTATATATGAAGCTGAAATGAAGAGTTGAACAATTTAAAGCTGAAATTGGTGTTTAAATGTAGTTAAAATAGTGGAAAGTTGAACTGAATTGTGGTTAAGATAGTCAAACATGGCTGAAAATGGCTGTAGTCTGCTTGTTGAAGCATCAGCTAATCATGAAGTAATCATGAAGCTGAAGTCAATAGTTGTATTTAAAGCTGAAAGTGAATATTAAAGGTGCTCAACTGGTTGAAAGTAGAAGAAATGATTGTAAAAGGCAGAAAGAGTGGAAACAGAGTTGAATTGGCAGCTGAACCACAGTCCATCATGTAAGTGGGGAGTAAAGGACATGATGAGAATAATAAGGAGGACAAGGAGGAGACAGGAGAAGAGGACAGAGAGACATATGTGGACTCAATAAGAGGACAAAACATTCTTAATCTGAATTACTAAAACTGAATGAATTAGGTGAATGGTCAACTGGCTGACAGCAGTCAGTGAGTTGTCATGACAACGGCCCCTCACTTAACTGACAAGCAGAGAGCAGAACTGCACTGTTCCAATCACTTTGTGCACCTTCCGAACAACTCTTGTTTAAGAGAAAACTACAAGAGTTATCAAAAAACGTTTTTTCGCCGTGAGCACCAGGAGGGTCTGGGGAACGCAGGGATGTGGTTTATTTTACTGTAATGTGAACAGAATTTAAATGGTGACGAGTTAAAAACACATGACAAATGCATTTTCCTCTTAGAATCCACATTAGAATGGAAGTGTATGGGAGCAAAAGTAGACTTTTCCTCGCTTGGAGAGGCATAGTTGGAAATCTGTAAATCTCAGCTCTGTCATTCTTGGTTTTCTTCAAAGCCAACTAAAATTCTTCAGTTTTGATGTATAATTTATGTCTCTACGATGAAAATGGTAGAAGTTATGAGAAATTGGAGTAGTGGAACATGCTTAATTTGCATAATTGTCCATTTGCATGTAATGTAATGGCCATAGGAAAAAGAAATAAGATTGTGGAGAGACAAAAGGTGAGTGAAAAACACCCTAAATATGTTTAGAACTACAAATAATTTATTCTGTTGATTCTTGGTTTGTTTTTTGTTTTTGGATTTTTGTCATTCAAATTGGCCATCACTTTTAAAAATAAGCTTTGATAATCTTTGTCGAGATCCACATTACATAAATCATTGTCCTTTATTGTTAACTGTTAGAATATCAAATTTAACCACTGTTAAGGACTGTTAAGCTGCGTGGAATTGCTCTATGTCTAAACCTCCTCCTTTATCCGGGCTTGGGACTGGCAAAGTAACACAAAAGAGAAACTTTGGCAGAGTTAGTTTTCGTTTTTTTTTTTTTTTTTTCATTTTTTTTCTTTAGTTTTCTTACTTTTAGTTTTGTTTCTAACCTTATGCTGCACTTAGAAGCCTACAACTGATGTATCCATTGATTGGCTCTTTGAGCATCGATATTTGCCATTGGATTCAGCACCCTGCTACTCCCAGACTTTATCAGGCTAACCAAGCTGTCAAGAAGTTTAGGAGGATCTACCTTCTCACCCTCAAAAGCCTTGGTGGCCAACTGTACCTCACCAAGCACTGACTTCAAAAAAGTCAGATACAAGATGTTTTGAGGATCACTGTACATGGAGTATAAAACTTAAGGCATGTAACCGTGTTCACTGGACTTATTAACTGCAATTATTTATTTTAGTATGACAGAGAAAAAAACATTTACATCCCGCTCTGTAAGCCAGGGCGGGATCAGCGGCGCCTTTGCGCATCACAATTCGTTTTCAGTGTGTAAGCGGAGCGGTGTGGGTCTCCTCTCTGCTGCTCTGACTGCAGCCTCTGCCCGAGCTACTGTGAGACTGAACACCTGTGTGAGTGTTTTGGTACGGGGAGGGGCTCCTGCAGCACACGCTGCTCGTTCACGACAGTAACTGCAGAACAACATGGGCTTTCAAAGAGTCTCCAAAACACCAGAAAGTCTCCAATAACTACAGTAAAAGTCGCTAGATTTGTCGCTAGTCGCTTTTGACAAATAAAGTCGCCAAGAGGGTTTGGAAAGTCACCAGATTTAGCGAGAAAGTCGCCAAGTTGGCAACACTGAATTAACTGACGGTACCAGCGGGTGTCAGTTAAAGAGTAACACGAAAACGAGATACAAATCAGACGTTAAGTTTAACTGTGAACCTGCTTTACTCCCCATTTTTTATATAAACATTAGAAATATGTTGCGTTTTTGCATTGAAAAAAGAAAGCTCTAAACCAGTTAATATAAAAGCACGTGCCAAATTAAAATGCCAGTTTCTCACGAGTGCACTGCAGACGAAAAATGGAGATTTAAATAACCCAAAGTCGTGTAAAGGGTTCCTTTACAGCTCAATACGAAGCTAACAGCTAGGATTCGCTATTTAACTATACCTGTGCACGGCGATAATGACAACACCATCAGTGGTTGTTTAAAGTGAAGGCAACTAACCAGTCAATATATACTGTCCCAGGCCTGGCTGATATAAGATTAATTTACCTGAATGCATCGATTAAACTACGTTTTTGTTATTAAGAAATCCAAATATGCAACGTCTATTGAGCTGTCACAGTTTGATATGCTCGACATTTTTTCACACGATATTTACAAAAGTACCATCAAACACTTAATAAACAAACCACACTGGGTTCTAGACTTTACGTTTACATGCAAAATACAGTAAATACACAGAAAAACAAGTTAAGATAGTGCTTACCTGTCGACTTCTCCATTACATCTTCCCACCGCGTGCTCCCGGGAAAATTCCTGGCCTCTTCCGGTTGTGTGTAATCAATTGCGGGAAACCAGTATGTGTGTGTGTGTGTGAAGATGTAATGGCATCGAGCTACCGCTTGGCACGCATACACACACACAAAATGTCAAGTGAGGGTAATACACTGACAGTCCAAAAACTCAGGTAAATATTACTTTTAGAAATAATTTAATGCATGTATATTATGTCATCTGTGTAGTAAGCTCATATTTTTATCATATCAGGTAAAAAAAATGAGTTTCAGACTGTAAAAATAAAAAAAACAACTCTTGAATTAGACTGACACTGGCCATGTCAGTCTAATCCCAATAATCCACTTTTCCCAGGTGGTATGTCAGGTGATTTGTACATCTATACCAGGTATACCAACACACACACACACACACACACACACACACACACAAAAAAAAGCTCTTTCTCTTCATAAAGACAGGCATGATTGAAAAATCTCAGACATGCCAAATGAAAAAGTGGCGATGTGGCCCCTGTCTCTGAAGTCATGTTGGCCAATCAGAAGGTTGAGAAAAAAAAATGCTTCCAGCAAATCCAAGAATAGTAAAGCAAGAAAAGACAGAATTTTTGTGTGTTCTGAAACTGAAGTGGAGTTTATCCTCAATATTGGGAAAAAGAAGAAAACATGGACTCTTGTCAGTCTATATATACCTCAACATAAAGCATGCTTCTATTCGCTATTTAACCAAGAAATTAGTGGTAGATATAGTCATGCAAGCCACAGAGATGACTGCTCACAGTCTGGTGCTGTAGTTATCCTGTCCACACATAATTGGCACAGCTGATGATTTAAAAATCGTTACCTTTTAAAGGCGTTATATATAGACGGTAAAAAAACAAGGTACGCCCTTTTTTTTTGGATAACTATCTGATAACTATCAAGTGACTATAGTAAAAAGAAAAAACAACTTATAAACCGGATAAGGTACTATGTTTTTAGACAACTATCAGATAACCATGACAACTAGTGTTGAGTTTGTGTGGATGATTCTTCATTGGAGATAGCTCAAATGCAGGAGACACAAGACAGGTTGGCTTCTTTTTAAAGTTTACTCTTCGGCCGAAAGATCTGCACATCTTCCCATACTGTGAAATGTATCAGACTCACAACGAATGAGGTAGCCTTTAGAGGGGAGAGCACGTGCAAGCAGTCACGGCTGTACTGCAACATCTGGAATGAAGCTATTTTAAAGTTATCTTAAAGTCTCTACAAAAACCTCTCTTGCACATCATTGGTTTTGTCAATGCAACAGATCACAAGCACCAGCTGAAATATCCATTATTTCATGAGCTTGAATGGAGAAGAAGTTTGCACTCCTGATTTATTCTATGCACTCTCTCAAAACTGAGAGCATACAGTCAAGGAGATCCTTGTGTACAGTCTTAGATGTTCCCTAAACACTGTAGCTGTCTACAAGTGCTTGTGTAGAGTTGCATCTAGTGATGCTACAAAATCCACCAATTTTCTAAAAATGACAAGATTTTCTGTGCTTTCATCATGTCCACAAATGTCCATCATGCCTAGAGTGGATTAACACAGAAATGTTGATTAAAGTACATTTCTGTTGATGAAAGTATGTTGCACTATAGTTAAACTGCTTCCTTGTCTGGACAATACTGATGCAAAACAAATATCCCAACAGATGTCTTCAACTTGAGTAAAACATATTCATGAAATAGTCATTTATCCACTTTAGTCCAAATCAAAACCAAAAATCTTTTTTCCAATTACTGAATAGAATATTTTGCATTATAAACTTCTGCTTTCTATTCAATTGCATGATGCTGCAAATAAACATAAAGTGCAAAAAAAATGCTTGTCTTCCGGGAGCGTTTGTGGATGTTTTCATGTGGTCAAAATCAAACTTTTGTCCCTGCTTGTAGCTTTTTGGCTATTTATTTAATTCTACTACAGTTGCCTCAAATCTATCCTTTCTGTGCCTCCATTTTGGGCTGTCCTTCTGCTTACCTGTCCAGTTCTTCTGTAGCATGTTGGAAAGCTAACCAGCACTAGTTTTACATCATCTTCCACCTCTTCTTTTTAGCTTTCCTTTTTCTCCTCCCAACCCATAAACCTACCTTTCCTTTTGTCTACTGCAAGATCTCCACAGACATTAGTTGTCTCCTTTCTGCCTGACTGAGCAAAATTATTCCACAATAAGTCACTGGGCTAATTCACTGGCATAATCACCTCATGCATTTGAAATTTAAATGATTTCATGAGCGGCAGCACTGCTCCCTCATTACAGAATTCCTCTACAGACTCAAACAATCAGGCAGGGCACACAGGAAGACACAGAACAACTTTCACCTGTGGGTGCACGTGTGTGATGGCGTTGCATATGAGAGCTGTTAGCTTGTCATTTTATGTGTGTGAATGAACAACTTGTTCATTCAAAGTATCACAGTAACACCTTAAGAAGCAATCAATACACTTATCAATAAACTGGTACTAGCTAAAGTCTGGTTGACTTTTGACCTTCAAGGGCAAAGTACAGCTGCTTTATGAAGACTTCATTCAGTGGCCGACACTCCAGATGCCTCCTGGTGACAGCTTGACTGGACTCAAACTCCTGGGAGTTTGTAGCATTGATTGGTGTGTCAATATGGAGTCAGACACTCGGAGACTGGTGGGCTCTCTCATATCTATATGCACAGACACCTAAATAAATTAAGGATATCAATGTCAAAGAGGATATAAAAACATCTACATCCAGAACATAAACCTAGATGTCAGAGGTGTTATCTGCATTACACTCATTTGCATATATGATTTTTTTTTTCTTTTTTATGGCTGAGGCCATCAGAAAATGTCAAAGAATAAAAAGATCCAAAAATATACAGCTACTCAAACACCCACGTTCACACAAACTGTGCGCCAGCTAAGCCATTAGCCTGAGCAGAAATCTATTTTAAGGAGGGATATCAAATTTCTGAACAGCATCCAGCGTCAGAGAGCATGAAGCCTTTAGAGGTGGGCTGATGGGCTGTACGAAGGTTGAAACAAATTGCCTTCTCTTTCTGTACAGATGCTATATTGACCCTCTTTGTATTTGCCAGATAAAAACTTGTTTTTAAACTGTGAAAACCAATTGACGTAAAATGTAAGATTTAATGTTTCACGAGTATAGAGCACCTGAAATGGAATTTCTGATACTATTTGTTTACAAGAGTATTGTCAATATTAAAAATGCATTTCCAATGACAATAATCTCATTTGGCCACTTCAGCCTTTCATCAAGTGGAAATCCACAGGTTTTATTTTAGGGAGCTCTGTTTTCAACTTGCGAACAAAAGGGATTTTATGAGCAGGTTCATTCCTGGAAACCACTGGCATTCGTTGCAATGGTCACAGTTGGAGAAAAGGTGATAGATTTGTTGAGTCTTAATTTTGTCCATAATTGCTTCCGCAGAAAAAGTTCTCAATATAAAGCTGGAGATGTGTCATCTGGTGCTTTCCTTGAGAAATGTATTATTTTATTTTTAGAGACAATACATTTTTGATGGTTTCAGTTTTATTTCACAGTGGAAAATCACAGCACAGTATAAGTAATGTCAGCCTCCTGTCATTTTGGTCAAGAACTTTATATATTATCTAATTCTGTGTTTTTGCCAATACAACACAGTTAAAACATTAAATGTGATTTTTGTTTCTGGCATTACAAGCTAAGTAAAGATGCTTTTCCATTAACCCCCGATCTGCACAAAATCCAAGTATCGCAATAAAAATCTAGTAATAGAAACAACTAATTTTGAAAGTATCTCAAATATTGCTACAAACCTTGGACGCTTTCATGAGGTTGTTTTTCAGATGTGTCAATACAGAAGTACATTCCAAAAGTGTACTGGAAACATTGTTTGCATTTATACATCACCGGACCTGATGTAGGGGTCACACGACCCGTTCATTTCAAGTAAAGATGGTGGGTAGGTATGGATGAATGTTACAGCCCCAGGCCTTGGTCTTTGTGAATGTATGTAAATTACTGTTTGGTTGCAACCAGGTGATTGGCTGTCTGTCTGTCTGGATTTCCTCAGCATGTACCTGGCTGTGCCATCACCCATCTGCGATTGGCCCAATTGCTGACAATCATTCAGGCCAGCTGTGATTGTTCAGAGTAGCTTGTTTTCTTAAGTCTTTGGACTTAGGATTGTGTGTTTTGCTGATCTGTGTACCAGACTGACCCATTTTGTGAAGGCTTGAAAAAGCTTTAGGTGGACTAATTTGGGTTTTTGTTTTTTGTTGTTTAGTTTTGTGAACGGCCTTAGGCCTTGGAATTATGTTTAAAACCAAGCCCTATTATATCTCTTTTGTTGGACTTGTTTGGATTTGAGTTTCTTTGTTTCTTTTGTTTTCAGATTGTGTTCTATAACTTTTATTACTTTTTTGTTGTTTAATAAACTTTTATCTTTACAATTTCATTTGCTGTGTTTAATGTTGCCACCCGTTTTCCCCTAGCAGAGCTGGGCTTGTAACAACGGAGGCGACGGAAATCTTTTTACAAATAATAAATGAGAAAAATATAACAGCCATCCTTGATAGTAAACAGAAATGCAGTTTTACAAAGAATTAGAAATCTCCTTCCTCCTCAAAGTGGAGTCTCGCGGGACAAGATTTTACAAGAATTACGGATAAAGGTCTAACACCTTTCAGTCAAAGCACCTGCAAATCACAAATGTACTTTGATGAAATGTTGGAAATGCTGCTTTTACTTTGTGAAAATCTGTCATGGAAACGCAGCTTGAGATATGTAATAGTTTCAGAAAGATGCCAGTGGAACTAAGGTATGAATAAAAGACATATTCAGTAGCAGTCAAATAACACTCCTTGCACAGGAATTGCACTGTTTCACAACATATCAACAATCTTGGCTTCTTTGACCTGTTGCATTTCCTATAAACATGGTTATTGTGGCTCCGTGGGTTATGCTGACTTTATACTCTCCATCTTTATTTAAAGGTTTCAGTGAAATAAGAAGCACAGAAAACAGCACATTATGTGGTGGAGAAAAACAGCAGGTTGTATAAGAATATTACTTTGATCCTTTTTATGACTTTATTTTCATTTCTTATTGAAAGCAAACCAAGAGAAACACCTGAGACCTATAAACAGCATGTAGATTCATGAGTAAAATAAATCAAACTTTAATTATATAACACTTTTGACTTTGAGAGGATGAATCAAGCAAGTGCTTCACCTGTTAAAATCAAACAAATGCATACATTCACACAAGCACACATGTTCTCACACTCCAACAAACTAAGGACAGTGTGTGACAATCCCCTAGGGGCAGTGAAAATGTCAGGTATAAATGATGTTCAGGTTGGAGCTGTGGGGGCGCCAACTCACCAGGTCAAGGAAAGGAAACAGGAAACACTGTCGTAAATAAAAGTTGGTAAGATTTTAAAGAAATAAAATATAGGCGAATAAAGGTTCTCTAGAATCATAAGAAATATTGTTAAGTAGAAAAACTCCTTAAAATCAGGCTACGGACATAAAGGTTCAGATTAAAATCTTTTGGAGGAAAAAATTAACTAAGTTTTAACACATTGAACTAAGTTTAGGAGAAATAAGAGGAAAACTGACTATATTTTAAGAAACAACACTAAAATAAGAATATGTCATTGGAATGCAAAAAAAAACAAACAAAAAAAAAACAAACAAAAAAAAAAACATGAGAAGTAAACAAATATCATTGGCTGAATTTCATTAAGAAAGACATTCAATTTTAAGCCAGAGTAAAAACCAATTATTATTATTATTATTATTATTATTATAAGCCAGTATCAGTGATGCAGATCCAATTCTGATACTTTGTACAAAAACTTAATGGATATGGAAAAATCCCTTTCAAAGTAGCCTTCCTCCATCCCGCCTTGGTCACAGACATTACATAGATGCAACGACTTCTTGTTTTCTTGGCGCTTTGCATGCAACGACTTGTTGTATTACTACCATCAACTAGTAAAATGTGTGGACCAGACAGTCAGATGCAAAAACCAAAGGCTCATTTATGCTCCCTTTTGCTGGCTCTCATACTTTCATACATCTTATACGTTGCCATGGTTGGGGAGTCTGAAGCTGAGTTCAGAGTTCACTTCCGCATTCTGACATCAGTTAACGACACTGATTGGTGGAGGTAATGCTATAAAGTTGCTTGCAACCACCTAACACACTCACACAGCCTTTCTTAAAAAGCTCTTGAAGTCTCTACAGTTGTCCTTGTCTTCTTCTTCTTTCATTTGTTTTTCTTCTTTTACTCTGGTTTGTTCCTTTCACTGGCTGCATGTCAGCTATACTGTTCAACACTAACCCAGCAGTTTCCGGTGGTATTTCTCCATTTGTTGCGTCATGCAACGGATCCACAAGGCCCTTTAAAACGTACCAATTGTGCAGCAGACTGATGAAATTGCCCGTCCATCTGCGTATCCATTGAGCAAGCCGTTGAACCCGAACCCATTGAGCATAAATGGACTTTAAGTGGTTAATTGTGTGACATATAAAATGGGCAATCTTGTGACCATCCTCTGAATGTAAGGCTTGAAAATGTCAGAACCTTCGTGAATAAGAAGGATAACATTATACATACATAACATTTTTTAGTATATTTTGTTCACAGCTGTGACAAGCCATCTACAAAATCAGAGTTCCAAAGTTGTCGGCATGTTTTTCTTTCTCTCCTAACCAAAAAATAAAACCTTAGTCTTGTCCTGATTAAGATGTAGCTGTAATAACGTCAGTTGGTTTGGTGTCATCAGGAGACACAGCAACATAAAATTGTCATTGGTGTAGCTTTGAAAGTTTCAAACTTTGCATGTACAGAAGCTCAAATGTACATATGCATTCTGTTTAGCGCATTTATAATAATAATAATAATAAGAATAATAATAATAATAATAATGATAATAATAGATCAGATGTTATGAAGCATTTTTCTAAACATCTAAAAAATATTTTGTATATAAAAATAAACGTCAAAGAAACGGCTTGCAGCTACGACTCGGTTCTCATTGTTCATTTAAAAGATCCATCAAAAAGAATCTATTCCTTCATCAACGTCACATCTCTGACAGATTAACAGGAATGAAGCTGGATTCAAACCACCAACTTTCTGGTTATTGGACAACCTGCTCCAACCTGTTTTATAAATCTTGGTCAAGAGATACTTAAAGCATGTAAAAAACCTTGATTTGTGCTGTCCATTATTTTAAGCCATGCCTGGATGTAGACACTCTTCAAATGAGTAATTTATATATTCAGATATCAATTACAGCACAATTAAATATATGTGATGGCGAAAGCAGCAGTAGAAATAAACAGAAGTGATCAATTATATACAAAAAAAAAACAAAAAAAAAAACATCAATGGGCTTTGATTTGTCTGAAGTTGGTGAACACATACAGTTACATGTATAGTGATGGAGCCTCAACTCCGCCTCCATCATATGAAGCAGAAGTTTTGCAACCATTGTTTCGATGCCTTGCTTCAACATTGTAAAAGTCACAAGACATCACCAGCCAAGGCCTCGTTATGTCATCTGTGTGTTGAGCTGGAGTTTCATAGGGACTGGAAAACGGATTAAAGAAATGCATCACATTGGAATTAGTGTAAATACATTTATATATTCGAACTTTATTCACATGTACACATTAACTTCCACACAAGCAAGAACAAATAGGCTAGATACAGGCTACATATAGTTAGACAAGAATAAATAATCCTACTTATAAGTGTAGAGAGTGACAAGTTAAAAGAGTTTCCTTGAAGTACAGTGTGTGAGAGCTCCAGAAACCACCCCATAAATTAATCCAGGAGGTCGACACCAGGTGGGATTCCACATACCAGCACCCTGGCGAGAGCGACAATTATTTATTCTCAGTTCAAGACTGATGTGTGTGGGAATCAAACATCTGTGCAAAAAGCCATTGCTACAGTAACTGCTGAATGTGTAGGGATTATGAAAACTGAGCGTCTATATATTTATATTTATATAGCTTTGCAAAAAGCTCAAAAGTTAATCATATCAACTTGATCCTCAAGCATCAGAGGAAACATCTGGATCTGCAGCAGCCAAGGACAACAACTACCTGTCTAAATGTTTTGTTTGTTTCAAGTGCAACTTCTCCAACACTGAAGAGGTAGTGTGCCAGACTGAAACCCTAGATCAGCTAAATTAAACATTGAAATTTTTATTAATTTGATATTTGATGCAAGCTGCTGGCAGCATAACGTACCATTGTTTATTAGTTACTTTAAGATACAATTGGCTCCTATCACAAGCAATTTTTCTATAACTATAAAACATATTTCACAAAAATATCACCAACACCAAATTTAAGTATGAGAAAATGTCATTTCTGTCAATGCATCTGTAACACATGAAATTTATGTTGAATGCATAATAATAAAATTGTGCTGTGAAATATGAGCTTTAAACTCCTCAAAACCAGACAGTTCTTATCATTGCCAACAGTATATTTACTTACTTCTGTCTTTGTCTTTTCCCAGCATAACAAAATAGTCACTGGGTACTGGGTACTAATAGGCTGGGGAGGAAAAAAAAAATACAAAGCAACAGATGTATCTTTATGGAAGCGATTCTGTACTTTATTTCAATTGAAAATGGATTAACAGAACTTCCACATAGGCTTCACATTTTACCGCCGGAGTTTGTTGCTTGGTGCAAACCTGCTGTTTGTGACTGATTTTGTTGCCGTTCCAGGGCAGCTGCGGCCTCCTTCAGCAGCTCTGGCATAGATTTGGACATGATGGAGATCTTCCCGCTGTTTCTGACAGTCTGAGGTACCAACACAACTTTCAAGCTCTACTCTTCTCTCATGTTCCAGTGTCAGATATGCACAGCGCCCTCTACCGTATTAGATTCAATTCAAATTCAATTCAACTTTATTTGTATAGCGCCAAATCATAACAAAGTCATCTCATCGCAGCGTCCTGCGAACAAAGCTGTTAAATGCAGTTTTTCAGGCTCAAGACGCTACTGGGAAATGGCGGCTCCAGGAATGTAAATGTTGCTGCGCCATGGAAAAATTAAATATTTCTTTAGTTCAAAAAGTTACATAGTGCTTCATTTGAAGAAAAGTTATTTAAAAAACTAAATAATCTCTTAATGCTTATACTAACTCAAAAATTTCCCCCAGCCTGGCACCATTTCTCTTATTTTAGTTGAATTAATGTGTTTTTGTTGATAGTGATACATTTCTCACATTCTTTGCAGCTGTCCGTGACAGCTTCCTCTTTCAATGTAGAAGGTGACCAATATTGTGCGTTAGATAATCTGGCAAATTCCTCTTGCTTTTATGGAAACGAACACAAGCTCATGAGGAAAATCTCTCTTCCTCTGTTGTTTCCCGGTGGTGGAACGATCTACCTAACTCCATCCGATCCACAGAGTTCTTGTCCACTTTTAAGAGCAAGCTAAAGACTCAGTTGTTTAAGGAGCATTTTCACACTTAGTTTAACTCTTTTACTCAGAATGAGTTAGAAAGATTTGTCCAGCTCTTTGGCTCAACTAAGTACTGAATAAGCTGCATGCATTTATGCCCAAGATGATATTGGTCGATGAAATAATGGTCTCGCTTTAGAAAAAGCATCTGCTAAATGACTAGATAGACAGATAAAAGCCAAATTTAAAGGCATGTGTTATAGAAAACCTATAATTTCAACTAAAACTTTTCTTGATTCTTTAGAAATAACTACAAACTCAAAATATTTTGAGACTGGACTTGTTTATGTAGAAAAAAAAGTTTCTTAAACATGCCGTGATGCTAATGTTGCATCGGGCTTGAAAGGTAGGCAGTGATGTGTATTTATTGAGCCTCTCAACGTCTGAGGGTCTAAGTCTAAAACACTTGACTTGTTCATGACTTTGTCTATATTTATTTTGCTATCCTTCAGCAGGGTGCTTATAAAAAGACAGTAGATTAAACAAACATACAGAGTAAAAAGTGATTAACCAAACGTTTAGTGTTGAATTTATTCACAGTGATGAATAATGGCAGGAATCATTTATTAATCAACAGCACTGAACAGAATGCTTGACTAAAATTCTTGTTATAATTGCCCTGAATAATTCTAAGATCCCATGTGACTAAAATATTTCTTTTGATTGAACCTCCATCATGTTTCGCATTCCTCTGCTGAATTGAAGTCTCTTTGTATTTGAGCTTGTATGTAGGCTGAATTGTTAGTGTAAATGTTCAAGGATAGTTTATGAAACCACAGATTTTACACACCAGAAGAAATCCAAAGTGTTCATATATCCCAAGTGTACACATAAATATTATAGAAACATGAAAGGACAATGTTCCACCTGTATGGATGTAGAAAAATGACGTTTTAAAAGTGACATGTTTATAAAACATGCTTTTAAAGCATTAGCAAACTGGCTCTTTATTTACAACAGTGTTAGTTTCGAGAGATTGAGACAAATGATCTTAAAACTTGAAGAGTAAAGGCAATTCTGTCTGGAGCAAAACACACACATATAAGAATGTTGGTGGCTTTTATTTTCCTGCAGCTGCCACAACATGCTGGTTATCTAAGTGACTGTGTGTATCACAGGTATTTTCTTTTTCACCTCTTGGTCTATTGAGACTCATAGTTGTTTCTTAATTACAGTAATTATTGCTCTCTATAGAAAACTGTGGCAGCTCTGCAGATAACTCGTGTACTATAGCAACAGGCTCTTCAGAAAGTTCCGTGCAGTCTTAAATGCACATAAAATGTTTAATTTAAATGGAAATTTAGAGAAAACAGATAAATTTTGCTGTTGTTTATAAGGCTTTTAAATTTTTATCTTTATCTAATGGCCTTGTAACTGTACATGTTACTGTCGCTGTCAAATCTACACAAGCACTTTGGCCCTGACATAGCTGACAATGACAGACAACTGAGTAGATAAGGAAAAAGACAATAGAATAAGGTCAGAATAAGGAAAACTGAAAAGTTCACTCACTGGTACGCACCAGCCAGCACTGAACCTTGCTAAAACTGAATGACATGTGTTTACCGTTTGTTGTTCTTCCCCCGACACTGAAATTGCTCCATGGATGGAAACAGCAAGAGCTCCCGATGGCGCAGAGGTTGAATATGTGCATTTTTATGTTCCATAACAATCACTTCTGACAGCCAGAGGAACACCTTGTTTTCACAGGTGTTGTATACCTCAGGTTGTGTCAAGCCCTGCAAACTACTTTTTTCATTTGATAGGGTAAAGGCAGATGAAAACTACAATGCAGTAAGAGAAAAAAAAGGTTATTTTGCTGCATTTATTCCTGTCTTTCCTCCCCATTAAGAGACTTCATATTTTTTTCTGAATTTCCTATGTTGAATATTGACCTAAATTTAGTTTTATAGTAATAACCACACTTATGCGTGTAATCGTTTGATTAAAAAAAAAACAAAAACAAAAAAAAAAACCTTTACAATTGGCTACATCAAATGTAACTCTGGTATTCAAAAGAAACTTTCCAGTGACAAGCATTCTCAGCCAATCACGAACAAAGCAATGGCTAACTTTTACAGGTAAACACTGAGTGGAATCAAAAATGAATAAAAGCTATAGTTGACTTGGTTGAAGGGGAGTTTAAATTAAAAATATACATGAAGTCACAAAAGAACAGAGAGGATGATAGACAGAGGAGGAAAAGGAACAGAGGAACAGACATTCGTGAAACCCTACAGCAGCCCTCAAGCTAAAATCCATAGCTGTGCTGTCGCTTGCTTGGCTGTCATGGCTCTGTAGTCAGTTACTCATCCAAGTGCAGAAATCAACACGCATACTCGCATATACACACCCATTTGCATGGATGGTCTTTGCATATGGCAAACACACACACAAAGCAACCTGCACAGTCACAGTTATGAATATTCAGATATGTAGAAAAAAAAAAAACTTGTTTGCTAAAATGCTTACAGTGCAATAACAAGCAACGCCATTAATAAAAGTGAAATAAGGTGTTACTGAAAACTTCCCCCACTTTACACACATATTGAATAATTCGGACAATGAACATAATTAGATACACGTTTATATGAAGCAGGAGATTGCTCATAAACAGAATCAGACAGAGTATAAATGGAAATGAAGTAATCCATGGAAGGGTGAATTATTTTTATCATGTCCTTACATTTTATTAACAGCAGTGTGTGAGTGTGTTGTTGGTCATTTCTCTGTCATCTCCTGTGTCACAAACTAGCCATTGCTTTCCAAAGTGCCTTAGGCCAAGCCTCCAGCCAATCAAAGTTAAAAGTCCTCACCATGACAACTTCAGCAGTGACTGGCTCCCCACAATGGTGAAGACTCTTGATTTAGATGTTTATTACATCAAAAAAAAAAAATTAAAAATAAAAAAAGACTTCATCAGCAGCTGTCAGGACTTCTATGTGTAAGAGTTTGTGTGTTTTTATAAACTAGAGTCAAAGAAAAGTGGAAAGTTAACTTACAAGTACTAAGTGAATTTGATGACAGGTAAACTACATGGTGCATACTAAATCAGAGAGAGGTTTGAAGAGAAAAACAGTATGCAGACACCAAGTGATTGACTGTTGATTTTCTAAAAAGCCGAGAAATTCAGGGGAGAGAGTGATTAAAGGATGGTGGGAGAGCAGTTGAAAGGGAGAAAAAGGAGCTAGTCAGATCAAGGGGATGCCATGATTGGATAATAAAACATCAAAAGTCAACGCAAGTGTGATTTTTCACACTCTATTTCCAGTTTAAGACAGAAATATGGAAATATAGAATAAATTCATACATAAACAGAACACCATATGAAATACATTAAAGTTCACACACACACACACAAACAACCAGACATCATTCACCAGTAATCAAGAGTCCTGTATTGTCTTTTGTGTTCACACATAAGGGAAATTTGTCAGGTAACTCTCGGCATCATAGGAGGCACATATCAGGAATTAAGACAGATACCACTTAAATCACACAGTTAGACTTAGACTTAACTTTTTTAATCCCTCTGGGAAATGTAGAATTTCCAGCAGCACATAAGAAAAGCAGCACACAGATTAAAAAAATAAATAAATAAAGAAGTTGTTCAAATATATTTTAATAAGTGGTGCCAAATGGGGCTGCAGGGTCACAAATTCTGATTATTTTCAAGAGTGAATTATTGGTGTATTTTCACTTTATAAATATTTAACAAAAAGTGAAAAATGACACTCTCCCAAGCCCACACTAAGATTTTCATATTGGCTGTTTAGCATGACATCTGAAAGGAGTTCCTCCCATGGCTGAAGATTTAGATGGGCCCAGAAGCTTTACATACTCTAATAAAATTATTATTTTGTTGTAGTACTAAGAAAAAACTGACTAATAAAAAGCTAATCCTTCTATCTGCAAAATTTAACAAAAGATAAATTAGCACCACTTTCAAAAAATGTTATGAGATACAGAAGCTCAGATCCATTTGGCGGAGTGGCAGATCAACAGGCGGATCGGTGCGGCGTCTGCAGTGATGTGGACTCTGCATCGGTCTGTCGTGGTGAAGAAGGAGCTGAGCCAAAAGACAAAGCTCTCAATTTACCGGTCGATCCATGTTCCTACCATCACCTATGGTCACGAGCTGTGGGTAGTGACAAACGAGATCGCGAATACAAGAGGCCGAAATGAGTTTTCTCCGCAGGGTGGCCGGGCTCTCCCTTAGAGACAGGGTGAGAAGCTCGGTGATCCGGGAGGGGCTCAGAGTAGAGCCGCTGCTCCTCCACATTGAGAGGAGCCAGATAAGGTGGCTCGGTGAATGTGGCCGGGGAGAGGGAAGCCTGGACTTCCCTACTCATGCAGCTGCCCCCGCGACCCCAGATAATGGATGGATATATATATATATATATATATATATATATACACGCATTGCTGTGAAAGCAGGTGCAGGCTTATTGGGCTCCGTCAGTCCAGGAGAGATGAGAATGGAGCAATATTTTGTCATCCTGCAATGTCCCAACCAGCAGTGTTCAGGGTCCACAAACGTTAAATAATAAATGATAAATATTGTATATATATATATATATATATATATATATATATATATGTATATGTATAAGTGGTTAAATATTAACTCTCTGTTAATGTGGTAGTAGTACTATGAGTGGGGCCCTGGGAACAATATTTAGGCTGGAAACTACTATTGGTAAACAGGAGAAACAATTTCTAATTAGCATTTACCCATTTAGACCGATTTACAATTTTTTATTATAGTGGTGCCTCCAATTTCAACAAAATATGTAAATTACTATTTGTTTCTTTAACTCAGAATAATTAACTAACCCCTTATTTATGTGACCCTTTAATTTGAAACCTGTAATACTGTAACCATGAAATTAGAACACAACACAGAACATTTAAATTCCAAAGATTTGAAAGATTTGTAAACAATATATTCATAAGGCAAACGTGAAAAACAAAAGAAAAAAAAAATGCAATATTTCAACATAAAATATTCTTTTCTTTTACGTTCAGTTCAAATTTGAACTAATATGATAATCAACAAGTCTTTTATTTTTTTAAAGTCATAAACTGTGGCAGGCCCGATACGTTGCTCAGGTTTGCAGTGACCAGAATGGCCGCTTCCCTTGTTACACAAGCAGAAAATAAATGCATGGTCTTTGGTTTACTCTCAAATCCTCTGTTGGTTAGGTGCAATGGCTTTTAAGGCCTTTTCCATGACAATGAAAATCCTCCTCGACAACTTGGTTGAAGTAGATGGTACACTCTGGGACTTGTGTAGAACACTTGGTTGAAACTCGACTAGTCTATCCACAGCAGAAAGATTCCAAGAATTCCTCTCGGTCCATCCTCACACAGGTATATAGTCTAAAACAGGAACGTGGACTCTATCCACTAGTGTTTCATGACTATTTTTCCCATAGCTCACTCTCTCAACCTTCTCCAAGCAAAACGTAGCAGCTGAATCCTGCAACCTCCAATGTGTTTTTTTCTACTTAGATCCCTCCCACATACAGGTGACTGGACATTGGGTTTACACCAGCCATTATAATAGAAAGAAATGCGATACTGACAACACAACACGTTAGACTGTGAACAGAACAGTTTTGACACATACATTCCAACTAAACTTACAGCAAATACAACCATATTTTAATACTGGAATATTGGATTAACAGAATTATTTATGACCAATTTTGTAATGATAAATTAACTAAGTTCTTTGCTGTAATTTTAACCATATTTAATGCATTTTAATTTATTTCCGGTGAATTTATATTTTGGCCTTCATAATCTATAATAAATATTTTAGACTGAGCTATATCCTCCTGAGACTCGACAATTCATTTTTGTCCTCTGTGAAGGACATGAGTCTCAGACCTCTAAGTCAAGCATTGTTTATAGTATGTATGTGATTAATACTTTTCCTTTAAGAAAACATCTTGAACTCTCTTCTGATGCCCCTGTTGTGGGGGTGTGGCCAACACAGCACATGCAGTGTCTTTTCAAAATGGAGGGAATTTCAATTTTCATGTTTTTCATGTTTCTTCATTTACTGTCCTAATCTTGTTAAGTGGTCATTAAATGAAAGGATGTTTTTAAAAATCCATACAAATAATAATACACTATTATAACTGCACCATAACAATGTGTATTAAGCAAAACATAATAAACATTGCTTTTGAAAAAAAAATGTTGCAACATGTTTCTTGTGACCACAATACTTGAATTGTCATAAAAAGATTAAAAAAGAAAAACCTTTTTACTCCCGGGTCTCAGGAGGATATATATATATATAATTAGGGGTGGGACTTAACATGTTAAAGATTAATTACAAAAAACTTAACATGTTCAATCGCAGTTTGAATTCTGAACGTGGAACATTTATCAGTGTAAGGTTTCTGGTACACCAAATAAACTGGTGCACACGTCAGAGCTCAGCTAACAACTTCACAACTGTGACGCTATATTTAACAAGTTTTTAGACCCCTCAAACGACTCTATTTCAAATAAGCTACTGGCGACAAATCTAGCGGCTGTTTCTGGTGATATTGAAGACTTTTGGAGACTGGAGAGAAAGTACTTATCAGTTACTGTTCTCAATGAGCCTCAGTGCTGCCACTGACCCCGTCCAAAAGAACAGACAAGAGGCTCGGTCCTGATGCTACACCCAGCTCCCAGTAGGAGATGTTCCCCTCTGCTCCATGACCAGACAAAGCTTCTGCTGGCTGATCCCGCCCTGGCTTACCGTCAGGTAAAGAATGATAAATGATAAAGAATGTGGATGAAAACAGTTAAGAAGTTAAAATCACTGTACCATGTTGTAGACTCTTAATTAGAGAAAAGCCAGAGCTGCTAGTTAAAGTACTTAAAATGACACTTCAACTTTAGGTCTGTTCAATTTTGGCCAGGGATATTATCTTTTTCTTTGTCTACTGTTTTGAATTGAAATGACATTAGAGCTTGAGTTTACAATATTAATGTTTGTGTCTATTATTTGAGTCACTAAAATCCATTTGAATTAAAAGTTTTTGCTTTTTGGTCAAAATATTGTTATGCAGTTAAAATGTGAAGCACAATATTGCCTACCATTGCTTTGCTGATGATGTTTAGATCTACATCCCCCTAAAACCACAGGGGGATTCTCTGACCAACCTTCTCAGCTGCTTGAATGAGCTAAAAGCCTGGATGGATTTAAATTTCCTCCACTTTAATAAGGACAAAACTGATATTGTTGTTTTTGGAAATTCAGAGCTTCTAAATGGTGCAGTTAGTGTTCTCGGTCCGCTGACCTCCTTTTGTCGAACCCATGCCAAAAATCTGGGTGTTATTATTGACAACTCCTTCAACTTCCACCGGCAGGTTAACTCTGTAGTCAAAAGTATGTTTTTCCATCTGAGGATGCTCAGCAAGTTAAAGCCCTACCCGCCCAAGTATGACTTAGGAAAAGTTATTCACCTGCTCATTATGTCCCGTATTGATTACTGCAACTCCCTATATTACGGCATTAACCAGTCATCTCTACATCGACTGCAGCTTGCCCAAAATGCTGCTGCTCGGTTGCTTACAGGGACAAGACGACGTGATCACATCACCCCTGTGCTCGCCTCCTTGCATTGGCTTCCTGTTATGTTTAGGACCCAGTACAAGGTTTTATTAATTGTTTTTAAAGCCTTAAATGGTTTGGCTCCCTCGTACTTGTCAGAGTTGCTACACCAGCATGCTCCAGCAAGGACGTTGAGGTCCTCCTCACAGCTCCTACTGAAGGTCCCAAATGCCAGACCTAAATCCAGGGGTGACAGAGCCTCTCTGTTGCCGCTCCTAAGCTGTGGAACAGACTTCCCCTTCACATTAGAGCGGCTCAGTCTGTCGCTGGTTTTAAGTCTTTACTCAAAACCTACTTCTTTGCACTGGCATTTGAACAAAACTGAGCTTGACATTCACGTGTTTTATTATTTAATTTTATTCTACTTTTTAATTCTAGTTTTGCTGTTTTTATTATTTTATAGATTTTATCTTTTATCAATTTTTATTTCTGTTTTTATTTTTATTGGTTTTTATTGTTTTATTGTGTAGTGTTTATTTTAACTGTGGAGTGTTTTTGTTCTGTTGTTCAGCACTTTGGGCAACTGCTGTTGCAGAAAATGTGCTATATAAATAAACTTGAACTTGAACTAAAATGTGATTAATCAATTATTATTTTTATTTTCATTATTACTATTATTATTATTATTATTATTATTAATGTTTTTGTTTTTTTTTTGTTTTTTTTCACCATTTTTTGACAGTTGTCAGAGATCAGTGAACCTCTGCCCATCTTTAGCTCTGAGAGGTCGCTGACATGTCACCAGTTAACCCTAAGAAGTTGTGGAATGGTCCTCCTGTTGTATTTAATGATCCTAATTATTTTTGGACCTCAGGGTGTCATTGCTTGGTCACTGGAAAATAAAGTGCTGCAAATAATTGTTTTTCAACAAGTAGCATTTTTTTTTATCCAAAACGATAAAGAGAAACATCCATTTTATGCATCACATTCTTCTGGAAGAGTTTGTTTCCTTTCATAATAAATAACAAGAGAAGCGTTTACCCCTGACAGACGTTTGGCTAAAAATAAAAAGCAGTTTGTACTTTTTCCAATAAAAACAGGTGCAGTAGCTTATAAAACTAGAAGAATGTAACAAGATACTGCTTCTGTTTAATTCCAGCATTTTTCTCTGATGACTCTATTTCGTACACTGTGGATCCCAGCATTTAAAAAAAAAATTGGTCTAATCAGTGTGCACTCATTGTTTTGTATTCCTTTTCTTTACAGTCACTAAATTAATACACTAAAATCCTTTCTCATTATCGCCATCTGGGCAAACATCGTTTCCTACTCTTTTTCCTCAGTAACAGGATTGCATTGCACAGAAACACACACACACACATAACTAACTAACGACTACATTTTCTGTGCAATCAGCTGATTCCATCATTCTTTTAGGCAAATGATGCATCCTATCAACTATGGTGGACCACACTGTGTAATGAGCATAACTGTCTTATATAATTATACCTATTCATTCTTTTTTACATAACTGTGGACATTAGTCTTGGACAACAGGAGACTCGTAGAGAGTTACACTGCACAGACTGATAAACTCATTTATTCTTTTTTAACTAAACTAAAATAACTAAACTAACTAAACAGTTTCAGGGCCTCCATAGAAAAACAATATAAGTGGTAAATTTGTTTCCTAACAGAAATGGGGACCTGTGATCATTCTTACAAGCTTGTTGTAGAGAGCTAGTTTCGGGGGGTAATTGTTTGCTTTGAGAGCAAGATTTCTGGTTTTCACGCTCAAATATCATCTTGCTCTCTCTCAAAACTCTGATCTCACACTCAGAAAGTCCCCTCTTGCTTTCAAATATATTGTTCTTCCTTACAAAACTCTGCGCTCAGACTTGCTCTCTTTCCCTCACACTCAGACACATTCTCTGCTCTCTCAAAACTTCTGCTCTTGGATATTTTTTTCTCTTTTGGGTTGCTGAAAGAGCTGTCTGTCAAACCTCCTCCAGCCAATAGAATAGTTGTTGTGAGTCATTTTGATGAAATATCACTTTTATCACTTTAATTGCCAGTTAATAGACCTAAACATCCCTTAGAAATTATAATAGATCTGAAGTTTTATTAAATGAAACAGCTGATCCAACACAGATGCCAGTGGCAGCAATGTCCTCATTGGCCATTGCATATTTTCAAATCGGACACTAATGTCTCAGATTTACTTGCCGTTTGTTTTATTTATTTATTTATTTATTGTTTTTCATTTTTATTCAGTTACACTCAAACATCAGTGCACTATAATCCTTTTTGTACGTCCTGCCGTGAATCTGAGGCCATAAGGTTCAGTAGAAGCATTTTTTTCAAAGCTAATATTAAAGCAAAAGTTTGGAAATACTAATATTTTAGTTACTTCTGTGACTTTTGCTCACTTGTTAAAAATTTTCAGCAAGTAATGTGCAATCCACCGCTCAAAGTTACAGATGCAGGTGCTGACAATTACATTTCACACTGAGTTCAGATTCACGGTTCAGTGTTTAAAATTGATGCTGTCCAAGGCACTGACCTCTTGGACCAGCAAGTTCACCTTTTGTTCCCTAGTTCCTTCCGTAACATCAAACACAGATTTAATACAGTTTGTAAATTAAAGCAGACTTTGTCAGAGCCCAACATGTAGCCTCGCCGCAAGAATTTGACTTTAGTGCCACATAATCAAACACAGTCACTGTCTCTTAGTGCAAGTATGTTGTATGTTTTCATTGGGGCATCTTTTCAGCACCTGCCTCTTACTCAATACCCTGTATTCACATAAAAGGACAATTTCCAAGCTATTACAAAGTGGTGGATTTTTAAAAAAAAAATCTGTTAGGGGTTGATAAATGCAGTCAAACCATGTTATCAAACTTGTTTCTGTGGAAAGCTTGTGGCAGAACAGCAAGAGGCTGTGACACTGCAGCCTCCCTGCTGGAAAGAAATCATTTTGTAACTGAATGTTTACTTTTCAGCTGCTGGAAGGTGCAAGCAAAGGTTTAGTAACTAGACATTGAAAAACATGAGTTTTTTTGTTCCACTTTGTGCCCATTCAGTGTAATTTGACTACCTCTACAAATCATAGCTATGCTGTACAGGCTACAAAAAGGGGAATGAGGAGGGAAAGTGGGAAGCTGATGGATGGTAGCAACATCCAAATCACACCTTTAATAGCTGCTGTAAACACGAATAGTAAATTAAGCTGTTTTGCGTGCAAAAACTACACAGACCATGTCATTCACCCTGCATTCAACTGTGATGTAGATGAATAATAACAAGCTGCAATGCATCTTGCTAGAGCTGCAAAAACCATGTAAGAACTAGTCAGTTCAACAAGCAATGATGTTAGAGAAGCAACAACTGAGATATCAACTGCAAATCACCTGTTTCAAATTATTTACCACTACAAATGCAATCTCTGGCACGGACTGGCATTTCACCATGGTCCAACAAGAGATTAAATGGAAATGTCAAATGGTAAACAATGGAAGAACAACATGAACATGCACCCCTTCACATTTGCACATATCTTGTACAAGCTTATGCATGGCACCCTCATGCAATATAAATTTCCATTTGTTGAGTTCACTTGCCAGCGTGTCCCGGGAGAAGCTTTGAGCGACTGTTTTTTTTATTGAAGAAGTCCACCTGGACTCTGGGTGTTTCTTTACACAGGCGTGTCTCCTGGACTGATATGCAACAGCATAATAAAATTATTTCCATGGAAAAAATAACTGAAAAACAAAAGGGAGGCTCCTTTCCTGTTCCACAAGTTAAATGTGTTTATCACTGCATGAAAGAATGCAGTTATTGCTTTTTATATTTCCCTATTTTTATCTTTTTAAATACTTGCCCTGCTTTGACCCTTAGGGCATCTGCAGCCTTCCACCTGTATTCTGTTTCTCTATCTCCCCGCTTACTTTTTCTCTTCTCTCCCACCACCGCTATCTCTCCCCCTCAAACCACAGCACCCATGCATACAGCCCAGTGATGGGATATTGCTTTTCTAATCTTGCTGACAGGGGACAATATTTATGTATTGTTTTCCAATATCCATTTCTTATGCTCACCTACTGTAGGCTCGGTTTGGCCCAGACACAAAAGTGTGGCACAAACACATGCTCTTCTTTTCTCCCCTCCCCCCTGCTGATGCCTGTATGTTTAATGTGCTCAATACATTTTTTCCTCTGTCTCCTCCACCAACAACTTTTTTCTTAAACCAGGGACATGAACTGAGGCATACAGACCTAATAAAAATAAAACTGGGGTAAAAGAGATACCTGGAAGGGGCTCTTCACATGGATGACTAATGTCTACAAGAGTAATGACACTCTCAAATTCATTTAGAGGCCCTCCTCCTCTTGCAGGACATGCAAACACAGACTGGGGAAAATAAAAGATAAACTAAAAAATGGTTTGACCATGTACTTACATTTTATGAAGGAATGGCCATGTATTGTATGTGTTGCAGGGATAGTGAAGCCAACGGGTCTGGGGTTGGTAGGATGGTTGGCTGTGGTCTGGTTTGGTAAATCCTTAGTTGTGGAAACGAAATCTCTGTTGCATTTCCACAATCAAGCGATAGAAGCATGAGCTATGAATAGTATATCATCAAAGCAGTGTAACAGCTTCCTTGAAACAAAACTAAAAATAACTCAACACAAAAAAAAGACGATAAAGAAGAACATCGAGCAATTTGTGTCCTTTCTTCTTGGTATGTGGTTTAAAACAAGAAAAAAATCACGGTATTGTTATACATGACACTGTTGCCGCTTTGTTCTTATTTCAGAGTTGCACAGGAAGGGATGATTATTAATAATTGCATTGGGCATAAAGTGATTCTGTTGTTATTTTATTAATGATCACTTAATTTATTTACTTTGCTTTTACAACTGATCAATTACAAGAGGTTAACGGAATAATAATAATAATAATAATAATAATAATAATAAAAGAAACAATACTTCAATGCCACATGTGAACTTGTGAGCTGAAAAAGTTGAGCTTTACAGTAGAATATTAAAAAACATGCATAAAATTCCATAAATGGGAATAAAAACACATATGGACACATGAATAAATACAGTAATAATAACCCTTGTCTGAGATCAGAAGTTACTGATATGCAGAACTACTAGTAACCTCTGACCTGAGGACCGCTGGTAAGTAGGGGTGAAAAAGGTCAGAGATGTAGGAGGAGCCTGACTGCGTGGAGCTCTAAAAGTAAGAACCGAAACTTTAAAATTAATTCTAAAATGGGTAAGAAGTGGAGAGATGCTCAAACCAGAGTAATTTGTGCTCCTTTATGAATGCAAGTTAAAAGTCGGACAGCCTGAGGACAGTTCAGCTATTTCTTATTTAAACAAATAAAGACTCTTTAAGTTATGATTGACTCTCCTACATTTCTCTTGTAATGTTTTTTTTTTTTTCATTAACTCTTAGAAGCCCCAAGTAAAAATGGGGAGAAAAGTCTTTATATGGCCCTTCAACAAAATTTATGTAATGTAATTATTTTTAATATTTAAAGTTTGTCACCGTGTGCTATGTCAAAACTATTGTAGTCCATTACTGTATCCACCAGGGGGCAGAAGACAAGAATTGGATTGTGCACAACAGGATTTTGAGCCAAGTTTTAACCAAAAAGTGATGCAAAATGTCTTACAAAAAGTATGTATCACATTTTATAAATACAGCTTTAAAGGGTTAAAAATGAATTCACTACGATTTAAAATTCCGCTGCTTTATCAGAATTATTCTTACTCTGTGGCACCAAAAGTCTTGTTAAGCATTTTAATTTTTGGAGTGGCAGTATGTTGTGTTTTTGGCCAGTGCTGAGAAATAAGTTTTATTCATGTAAAACATTTTTCAGTGCTTGTTAAATTTCTTTATGCTAACACAGTTTTTTATTTTTATTAGATGAACAAACTGCTATGCACTAAGGTTAGCAGGTGTGCTGCCCATTTCTCTCCCGCCACAGCTGTGAGGTCAACATGCACAACAGACCTCAGAGTTTGACCTTTATTATAAAAAATTAGCCTGAGCATTAACATTCAAGCCGATGCTCGTATAGATGTAAAGGTTTCCACACAAAATATTTTCTTACATCTGAATCAATATGTTAAGCCAGAGAAATGTACAGTTTGTGAGCATAGTGCAACCAATACATTTAGCATGGAGCTCCTATTTTTTTTTCTTTTTCTTTTTTTTTTGGAAGCTCCTATTTAAAGATAGCATGAGTGTTGGTGGGAGATATATCCTGCGGCTTTGTACAACAGCAACCCCGCTTTACCGTACTGCTGGGACAAAGGCATTTCTTGGTATTCAGCAGGTTTCTGCTTCCAGGTTTGGGCATCTTAAAAAGCCCCTCTTTCCATCTTTCTTCCCCCTTTCTGTCGGTCTTTTCTATGCTGCCAGAGGCCATTGTAAGTCCTCTCACAATATCTGTCTCTACAGTTCACCAGTGTCCCCCTCCAGACCTCTCGCCCATCTCTCTCCGCTCTCCATACCTGATACCCCACCTCCTCCATTTCAGTCCCTTGGGCTCTGACCCTGGCCAAATGTCTGACAGCTCACTAAACAGAACGGCCTCGTGATTCGCATAGAGATAAACACACACACGCACACACACACACACACACACACACCCACACACACACACACACACACACACACACACACACACACACCAGACACAATATCAAAGCCTTACACTAATGTGTATTACTTAGTAATGTAAAGGTCCTGCAGTGGTTGTTAATGGATGTCTTCTTTTTTAAGTAAGTTTTCAAAAACTTGACACACTATTGATCATTAAAAGGCACATATTTTTCTGATAAAATTATTAATCTTGGATTATTTTTCTCTATTGCTCTATTATCTTTGCAAGACTGCTGTTATTTAAAGCCACTGTGTAAACAACACAAGCTCCTCCTGACAAAAATGCTTTTTGTCTTGGGCTCTTGCTGTCACACACACACATTAATATACACAAGCACACAGAGCAGGCAAGAACTAAATGATCCATAAACAGTGATTTATGAGATAAGGGGGAATGTCAGAAGTAGGATGTGAAATATTCAGCAGTCATTCCATATTCAAGGCAGACTTCGAGGTGCGTGGATCTGCTACACAGCACCAGGTTATACACACACTGATGCACTCTATCACCCTGGAGATCGAAGCGTGCATGTTAGCTTGTCAAACACTGGCTTGGGGAAAGGCTCATATGTTACCTCTGCATTATGGGCAGCGTCATCAGTTTTTATGCAAGTTTAATCACCCTTGCCCTTCCTGCTAGGCAGGTTTTCAGGCAAAATGTGAAACAAAGCAAGCCAGTGCATGCATACAAATAAACACACACATACAAACACACCATAATGTAGAGGAAAAGAAAAGGTGTTTATTTAAAAATAAGGTGCACATGTGGAAAATTGTAGAAACCAGTCACTGCTGCTTCAACTGATGAAATTGAAGTGAAGGCTGGTAACCATGTTTTTTAGTTGTATGAAGAATTAAAGAGTTGGGATCCCTCTCTGGGAGGAGAGGCCTTTTACAATCTTTTACTTTTATATGAACAAGTGCCAAGTTTGATGTTGGTTTCCGACACACACACACACACACACACATATATTTTAGACATAGTTTTATCACTTCCCTTTTTCCCCATCTCATGCACAATTTTCAAATGTTTACTTATTTGTCACATTCATGAAAAAGCTTCTGTTTGATGGCTACTGGTTAAAATCGCCTCAAGATAACAGTACGTATCTATAGAGTGAAATGTCTTAACCAGTGCAGGTTGAACCGGTGGCACCAAGGTGAGGACATCTTACAGATGAGTTTTTACAGCTGGAAAACAGGAGAAACATTTGGATAGAGTTCAAGTGATGTGGGATGTGGCTCAAGGTGTGAAAATTGCATGATTATCACTGCCTGTATTTATTTATTTTTATTTAAATTTTATTTAGTTATTTATTTATGCTATTGATACTAGATGAATTGATGAGTTCAAAATAATTATGTGTCCACTGAAATGTATTGCTGCCAGTAGGCTACTTTAGTTATGATTCAGTAGAAGTGAACGGAAGCCACAAGGAAAGGAAAAAAAAGGGGGGGGGGGGGGGGGTGAAAATGGACCACATACAGTAATGGCAACAACTACATGTTTAGCAATTGTAAGAGTGGATATTTTGGTAAAGTGATAAGGAATCTCAGCATAAATTTGCTGTTTTGGATAATCTGAACAATGAACAAAGAACATGATTCCAGCTCATAAACCAAAACATCTCTGTACAAGATGGATGTAGTTCTTGTGACACCACCCATCAGTCTGTGACATAAAATTATGAAACCTTGAAAAAAAGCAGTCATTCATTCATTCATTTCAGTTTTTCCTCTGTAGCTTATAAAAGTTTGATCAGCATGTAAAACTTGAGCAATCTACTGGAGTCCAAATATTTCTGCCTGCTCATGGCTCTGAAGTGATAGGACCTGACACTCTTTATATTTATTTTATTTTTGTATCTTTTATGATTTATTTCTTTGTTTTGCCAACAATTAATAAATGTATTTATTTATTATTTATCTATTTCTTTTATTTTTATGGCAATGATTAATCGCACGAAATGTTGCAAATATTCGCATTGCAAAATCACAAATGTCATTTTCCTTTAAAAGAAGGCCTGCTGCTACGTGAAGAAAATGCAGTAAATTTTGGGTTACACACACTAAGTCAGGGGTTTGCAACCTGCGGCTCTGGAGCTGCAAATGGCTCTTGCAGCTAAAAATGCTGAAGTACCAACTAATGTTCTTAAATATAAATATAATAAGAAATGCAGGTTTTAGTATTTAGGTTTATGTATTGACTCATTATACAGGATGAAAATATAATATAAATAAATAGGCAGCTCCATAACATAACTAATTACTCACTATCCTCAGCTGCCTGCTGCTCGACTGTTTACTCTTTGATTAATTACTGAAATTATTATTGAAAGGACAGCGTTGCCTGAGGGAGGCAGGTTTGCTTTATTTTTTTTATATATATATATATTTTTAAACCAATGCATCTTGCAAAGTTTGCATAGTTTGCTAATTGGTCACCAGGGATAGTTACAAAACTGAAGGCGCCTTTCCCAAGCCGAATTTATGTTTATTACTAAAACTGTATGAGTATGATGTTGACACAAATAGCAGAAATTCTGACATTTAGATGCTCTCCGTGCTGTGGGTGGTAGTCATAGAAATAGAAATTAACCATTAATCAGCCAGCTATTTAAAAATTCCACAGTCATCTGTACTTAGTACATGATGTGAAGCTGAAACCTGATGACTTTTATTTTATAGACAAAAAATACCAACAAAACAGCTCAACTCATTCCGTAGAAATTCTGTTAAACCCCGAGCATGATATCCACCTCCACCTTAATTATATGATGCTCTTTTTCTTCTTTTTATTTTTTGGTCCAGTAACCCATTTTCACTGTTGGTCAGGACACAGAGGGGTTGGGTAGAGCTGCTCCAAGGCTGCTTACACACTGGCAATAGAGTTAATACCTACTGAGATGTTTAAACCAGGTTAAGCTTCCTGAATCGACCACATTCTTGATTGAGAACACATTTAAGTCCAAGACGTCTGTTACATTTGATTTTTGGACTCAGTACTATTACCCCTGTATTCAGGGCCTCCATATTTAAATGAGATTGCTTAACCTCACAGTCGGCAAGTTGCTGAATATATTGTTGCTGCGAGTGTTTCAATGTTCAACCCTGGAGCCATTTTCAGGGTTATTGAAAAGTAAACCACTAAAAATACCAACAGTGTCCACAGAGTAATTATTAAGTATTTAGTCAGTATGTTATTTATAACTGATAAATTAAAAATATAACAATTAAAAACTGGTTTTTATCATTTCAATATACAGTAGTGCTAAAAAAAAGTGTTTCCTGATTTATTATTTTTTGCATGTTTGTTACACTTCAATGTTTCAGATCAAATAAATTTAAATAGTCATAACACAAGATGCAGCTTTTAATCCTTCAAATTAAGGATTTTATTATAAAGAGAGAAGTAAAAATCCAAACTCACATTGTCCTGTGTGAAAAAGTAATTGCCCCCAGTGTAATTTCTTTAGCCTGATTACCACATCTATTAGACATCATGCCGAAATCCAAAGAACTCCAGGAAGAAATGAGAAAGAAACTGATCTATCAGTCTGGAAAAGGTTACAAAGCCATTTCTAAAGCTTTGGGACTCAAACCACAGTGAGAGCCATTATCTACTGTTACAACATGGCTCTGCAAATGGAAAAGGGGCGTTAACAATAAAGACAGGAAATGAAATAGGGAAAAAGGTTTATTAAACAACAATAAAAAAGTGCTTTACTAGTGAACAGTCAAACCTAAGGCCTAAACCCGTTCATAAAAATAAATTACAACAAATAAAGACCCAAATCAGTCCACCTAAGACTTATTCAAAGCCATCACAAAACAGGTCTACACAGTTCAGCAAAGCACAAAATCACAAATCGAAAGATTTCAAATGGCAAGCTGCTGTGAACAATTACAAATCATTGTCAGCAGCCTGCTTAAATAGTGGAGCTCCAGGCGGCCATCAAACAATTGGGCCAATCACAGGTGGGTGACGACAGAGCCAGCCAATGAATTCTGTTGTCTACCAAACAGCCCTGAAGAAGAAAATCCAGCCATCTGTTCATGACCTCAAACTGAAACAAACTTGGGTTCTGCAGGAGGACAATAGTTATGTTTACACGGAGCACTTTCAATCTGATTGGGCGTCCAATCAGAACAGATGCCTGTCATGTAACCATGTCAGCTGATCCAATCGACCTCAATCGGAAAGAATTTTTGATCCGATTGAGAGGAGTGGTTTAAACCTTTTCACGATCGGATCAGCAGGAAAAAATAACGATGTCATTCCAATCTTTTTGTGGTGCATGTTGTCTTTGCGCATGCTTGAACCACATGGGGGTTTACGTGACGTAACGAGTTTCAGGGAAGACTTGAAAAATTGCCCCACCATAAAAGAACAGGACTGTGGTGGATACAACGTTTTGGTTAGTAAATGAAAGAGTTATGGGTTATTAAGCATTCTGACAGTCGAAAGGTTAAAAAAAAAAAAAAAAAGAAAAAAAGAAAACACTTCTTCCGAACTAGTAGGCACTGCGCATGTCAAAAGCATTACGATTGTATTAAATATGTCCATCATGTAAATTCAACTGATCAGATAACTATCTAGCTTGAATCTCTGATCAGTTTGATTTCAGTCAGATACTATTCTACTTTTTCTACAGTCATTTAGCAGATGCTTTTATCCAAAGCGACTTACATTTGAGAGTAAGAACAACACAAGCATGAATTCAAACAAGATGGGACAACATAATTAAGTGATAGTCAGACTGCTTTGAGTCCAGTTGCTGTCATGTAGTGCTGGAGGCAGTGCATATAATTTTTCTTTTTTTTTTTTTTTTTTTTTTTTTTTGGTCATAAGTGCATGATTTCATCACACAGGGAAATACATGAAATGTTTGTCCACGTAAACGTAGCTAATGATCAAAAACACACCAACAAGTTCACGCTTGAATGGTTGAAGAGAAACAAAATGAAGACTTTGTAATGGCCAAGTCAAAGTCCTGACCTGAATCCTACTGAGATGCTGTGGCATGACCTTAAAAAGGTGAATCATGCTCGAAAACCCTTCAATTTGGCAGAATTACAACAATTCTGCAAAGATGAATGGGGCCAAAATTCCTCCACAGAGCTGTGAAAGACTCAGTGCAAGTTATCACAAATGCTTGATTGCAGTTGTTGCTTCCAATCAACCAGTTATTAAGTTTAGGGGGCAATCCCTTTTTCACACAGGACCATGTAGGCTTAGATTTCTTTTCTCCCTTTAATAATAAAACCTAAAAAAAAAAAAAAAAAGTATTTTGTGTTCACTTGTATTGTCTTATGACAAATATTTGAAGTTGTTTGATGATCTGAAACATTTAAGTGTGACAAACATGAAAAAAAAGAAAAGTCACAAAGGGGCAAACACTTTTTCACACCACTGTAACAGATGTGCAGACAACTAAATTCTGTAAGTATTTGTTGCCATTGTCAGTGAAATGTATAATCTGATAGTATGCCCTTTTTGTAACGATTAAGAAAAATAAATACCTCTTTATAATTTACTTTACCTGCTAAGAATTTCTTTTTGTGGTTTTATACCAGTTGTGTGCTGGGTACTGAATGCGAGCGTGCACATCTCCAACCTTTCTGCTGCGATGCTGCTGAGGCGCAGCTGCTGCCTGCACCATCTTTTGCTTTTAAATACTCAGTTTTATGAAGTCTGTAGTTAATATGTTTTGAAAAGTGAAGCCTAGTATATGAGTTAGGCTTACAAAATCCTAAAGGAGGAAGAAATAGGCTTAAAAAAAACTCCTTTCTTTCTCTGAACTTACCAGCTAATTATATCCAGTATTGGGGTCTTCCTGTAACTCTAATAACCCTGCTCATATAAATATGTCTTTAATAACAAGCATTTGCAGAAACTGGATGAAAATCCATCTTGTATTATTATTTTTTTTTCTGTGACATGTTGCCTGAAAGTAGAACAAAACTTAAATCATTTCTTGTTGGTTATATAAAACTTTTACGTCTGGATTTTGCAGTCTGCATTTGAATATAATTTCATTACTTTTTTTTTTAAATTCAGCTTCAGAATTTATTCAGAATATATGTGATCACAAATTGTTTTTACTGTGCATTTAAGCAAAAAATGTATTAAATTATTTTAATTTAATTTAATAACAAAATTATTTATGATATACTTATCTTTAGCTATAAAAAAATTGACTATTTCTTTTGAAAAAATGTCACTTACTCTTCTGTGTTTGACACCACATTTTTGAATCCACTGCAGCCCCATGAAGAAGTCAACTCACTTTACACACTAAAAAATGTTGGGTTAAAAACAACCCAAAATGGGTTATTTTTTAACCCAACACTGGTTAAATATTGGACAGAACACATGCTGGGTTATTTTGACCCAACAAGTTGGGTTGGTTTCCCTAAACCAACAGTTGGGTTGTTCTAATAACCCAACCATAGGGTCAATTTGACTTTACTGCTGGGTTCTTTCTACCCAATCATTTGGGTTGCCAATTTCTAATCAATATAATTAAATATTATGGTCATTATATATTGATTAAATATATTGACACAAAAAATTCATTTTTTTTTTTATTAAACTTTAGAGTCCACAAAATATTTTAAGCAACAAAATTTTCTATTAAAATAGAGAACAGTGAATACTTAACACAATAAATACCACAAACTTATTAACATTAAATATTTTAAAACATTGGATATTTTCTTATAAATATCTTAAATTGTAATACACATATATCTTATCATAACACTAAGTAATTTCTATCTAAAAACAGGGGAACAGGTACTTAATCTTTTCAGAACAAAAAAACTATACTATCTAAACACAATATCTCCAGAAAAAAAGGGGTGTTTTGTCCTAAGTGGAGGCCAGTGTTTGCAGCTGGCTCCTGAGAAAGCCTACTGCTGGCGAAACAGTTCCCTCCATTTCAAAAATCTCCATTTGGAGGAACTGCCATGTTGGCGTGCAGTCTTTTGGGTAGTGCAAGTCCAGTACATAAAAACTTTTGAAACAGGTATCGACTGCTGCAAGAGCTGTTTCTGCCTCAATTGTCCTCCCCGAGATAACAGAGAACGCTTGGGAATACTGCGTCCCGCTGTCCAGCAGGAGGACATAGGGGCAGGATCTTGATGTTTTTGCCTGGTCCAAGTATTCAACCATGTTGATTCCGACCTATGATGAGAAATGAAAGTAGGTAAATATCTCTACAGGGACAAAGCAACAAACAACTCAACACAAAGAGGCTGCTATGAGTTCAGGAAGTAGCAGAGCTGTGCATAAAGCCAATTAAAGCAGAATCTCGCTTTTTTTTTAACCTGGGGGTCTGTTGTCAGCTGTCATTTCATAAATGTGAACGTGATGAGGTAAGGAATGTTCAAGATCGCTCCACTGTTTAGCTGGGCACGCAGCTAGCAGGCCAGCTTATGATAAGTATTGGGCAACTCATTCATTTCCCCTCTCTAGTACGTTGTCGGACACTCGTTGAGACCATCAGAGCACTTCAGCGTGGAAAACAAGCATGTTTTAGGGCGAACTGAGATGCAGAGCGAGTTTCCCAATACTTGAGCTAGGCTGCTCATCACGTTCACATGTATGAAAGGAAGGATGACAACAGACCCCAGGTTTAAAAAAAAAAGAAATTATCATTTAACTTCTCTACGGTCTTTAACTTCGACTTGAGCAAATTAGAAAGTTTCCGTTTGCCTCTGGCAAACTCAAGCTGGCTAATGCGGCGCGTGCTAACCGTTAAAAAACGTTTCTCACAAGCCATCGCTAACTACAAATGACCGAGAGCTAACAATCACTGCTACAGACGTTCATATTACAAATATACACTGTTACTAAAATAAACTTTATACATATGATTAATATACATGAAACAATAGTGAAAATGTAACAAACCTCGCTGTGTAAAGTAGTGTCGCTCCGGTAAGATATTCTCGGGCTTCTCCTTCCCTTCACCCAGGACTCTGGCCAAACGGCTGCAACCGGTGGGGTAACGGTACTGTTTGTCGCGCATGCGCGAACATCGACCCAACATGTTGGGTAGTCCCAAATGACCCAACACAGTATAATGGGAAATTCAACCCAACAGCTAATAACTCAACTACCAACAACAATAACCCGGCAAGTTGGGTTCTTAGATTACCCAACTTAATGAAAACAACCCAATTAAACTACCTAACAGTCTCAACCCAGCTGTTGGGTTAAAAAAATAACCCAACATTTTTTTGTGTGTATGAACATTTTTGGAAATCAGAAGTCCAAATATAAGCTTTTCATTGCAGATCCATCTTTAAAACAAAGCAAATGAAAATCATTGCAACTCCAGAATGATTTTTATTTTTATTGTTCATCTTTGTTGCTGAAATGCTGTTGGAATTATAAAGTGTGAATTTTAAATAAATAATTAAGATATTTTATTAATCCAGGTACTTATACATTATTTTAAACTATTGGGTAGCTATAAATTATAAAGATCTCTTCTCATGTTGGGATGACAATATGTTACCTACTCTTTAGTTTGTTGCATAATGCAATGACCTGGTGCCTGAGTGATCATATTACAGTGTTTGTCTACATCACGTCTTTAAATCCACAGGGACACAGCAAAAACCAATCCTGCCATCACACCCCATGTAATAAAGAAGCCAACTCATTGATGCACTATAAAATAAAATTGAAGTAAAATGTGCACATTTTTAGCCCAAATAGAAGCTTTTTGTTGCAGCTGCATTTTAAAAGCAAAGCTGGAATCACAATAATTTGCATTATTGTTGTATTTGTATTGCTTGTCTGTGAACTTCTGGTGAAATGGTTGAGGTAAATTAGAAGAATGTCAATGCATTTGGATTATGTACAAAATAAAAGCAATAACCATCACTTGTGGCAGTGAAAAAATGGCATAACTCTGGTAGTATCAAGTTAAGTTTTGAGAAAATTGTACCAGATCCGAGTGCTCCTTGTACTTCTTTTGCATGTTTTCATGGATTCCTGCAGGGAAATGCTAAAATAGAGCTCTACTAACACAAACTGATGCATACACTAACTTAAGCCATGTGAAGTGAGTTTGTACTTTTAAAGTAAGGTCATATTGCTTTAGCAATACTGGCAGCGAGGCTTTACGCAGTAATGTACAGCAGTCATGAGTGGGAGGAGAAAGTAGATAGAAGACTGAGTTTGGGTGAGAGCCTGAAATCCGTAGACCACATACAACATTATCGACTTGTATCAAACTTAAAATGAATTAACGTAGATGATTTAGTTTTGCTCAGGGTGACTTTTTGAGGGAAATGGGCTTCACATGAAGGGAAACATTTCAGCATTTCATTAATTTGTGAAGCTGGAAAGCAGAGACTTAGGCAGAGGGAAAGCAGCTGTAGCAGGATTTGATGTGAAGCCAGCAGAAGCAACAAATGTGGCTCCAGAGACAGAAGCCTTTACAACTTTACTGCTGTTGTTGGGCACTGAACTTGCTTTAAAATCCCTGGCAGTTTTCACTGAAACATGCATGGAGCTGAAATAAAAACAATGCAGCATTTCCCAGAGGAGATGGATTGGAAACGGAAACAAAATGGCAATTTTCCACAGAAAGGCATATTTACATCTTTTTCTATTTTTTTTTTTTTTTTTTTTTTGTCTGAGGGAGGCTGTGACAGCAGCACTAAATACATACAACTCACAGGAAATGTCCTCCATGCCCTAACCATTCACTCATCCATCCATACATAAATCTTTTAAAATTCCCTCTGAACAGCTATTCAGTGTTCTCAGTTAATCCTCAACCTGCATGTATTATTAAAAGGTTTAGCATCAGCTGCTGTGTTACTCCAACATTATTCTGTTATGAGCTCAGCTTTACTAACCTGAGCTAAAATGTCAGCAGTTGACCTTAATAAAACAAGTGAAGGTGGGACATTAACTTCTACCCCCTGCAGGTACATGTTGTGCAAGGTCTGCATGAGGCCATATATTATTTAAGGTAGAAAGGAGTTGAGAAGTCTCAGAGAAGCCCTGAAGTTTTGTTAATCATGATTTAGAAATATAACTCAACAGTTTGATTTTTGTAACGACTGGAAGACCTTTGGTACTCTGAAGAGGGATTTCTTAGGTTGAATCCCAAAAGAAAGGTTTATAGGCTCCTTTAATATGCATAAAAGCCATATCATGTCCTCTACAAAAACAGTTTCGATAGCAGTAGAAGGTTAGAAGTGAACACTGCCATTTCTCGTAAAGGGCGGAACAGAGGAAGAAAACATTTCCTTTGGCAAAGCACTCATCACAGCAGGGTTACACGAAAAATAACTTAAAAAGCAGGAAATGGATGACAAAGGAGATAAAATTAAACACTGACAGAGCCAGCTGTTGTGGGGATGCGATATTTTCTGACAGACAGAATCGGCTTTGCCTTGTTTGAAACCAGTTAGTTCAGTTGCTGTTGTGTGCTTTCAAGAAACTCATAAAAGATGTTTATATCTAGAATGAATCTTCTCATGAGCTTTGATTTGTTGTTTAAACATCCATCCTGCAGCCCATGATGCGATCCTGTGGTATGATATGTTGTGTCAAGGTTCAGTCGAAATTAGTCATGTGGGACCCAACCATATTCCTCCCACTGTATTATTTTTAGATACTCACTAATGCAGTGCATGTAAAAGGATTACATTTGTAATGTTTTTTTCACTTAAATTCATCAAAAGATTTTAATGCTGCCTCGCTTTACACAGACTTGTATTACACTGATTCATCTTCATGGGGGCGATTTCTTTTGGAGAAAGTTGTTCTCTTTGAGCTAAGTCTTGTTTTGCCATTTCTGTGCTGTGAGCCACAGAATGATGAAATTTCATTCCTCTGCAATGTATTGCAATGAGAATGGAGCACAGGTCCAAGGTCTGAATATGTCTAAACCAGAATTTAACACAAAACCATTGTAAGTGCTGTTTATCATTACACAATATAAATACTTGTCATTTCTGTGAACGCAGCATTTAAAATAGCAATTACAAGAACAGGTGCCACGAAGAAAATCCTATGAGCTACAAGTTAAATTTAAAATTTTATATATGAGTGGAAAAAAGGTGATTTAATGAGCTTTTGAGGAGGTGTTAGTTGGATTTGCTAAGTTAAGCTGATTGGTAGCTGGTGACAGCTTCATGCACAGAAAGTGATATAACATAACACAAGAAATAACATAAGTGTATTCTTTCAATAAAATGAGCTTCTGATTATGATGAGCAGAGACACTGTCACACTGCATCTTATTCACAGTGGCATCTCATCATGTGCATTCATTCCAATTTCCCAATATATATTTATTTTTCTCAGAGCTGTATTCTTTGTCCTTTTGCTTATTATTTGTTTCGTGTTGCAGTAAATTGTGTTCAGTTTTTCACAGTGCTCTGTTAGGCTACTTTTACAGCAGTGCAGGATAAAACTCAGAAATGCATCATATAAACTGTATTTGCTGTTTTCTTTTTTCCACTAGCCAGGACCACACCTCAATCCTTCATTGCTTTAATGAAATGGACGGATGTATGGACAGATTTTTGTAAGTTGAGTGATGGCTCATCAGGAATTTGTCACATTTGCAGGCTGGCAGGAGGAGATTCAGGGTGGAGGTGCCATCTCAGGATGTCAGTAAACCAAGCCCACTCACACCCCCAGATGGTGCCCAAAAAGAGAAGCAGATAAATGATATGAAGAGGTTGAGTTGAGTTGGGGTTAGGGATGGGGGGTGAATCGGATGATGGAGGAGGGATACAAAATGGTTAAGGTAGGATGGAAGATGAGTGAAAGAGGAGGAGTGGGTGGATTAATGAGTGAGAGAAGGGAGGGAGGATGAAGGAATGAGGGAGGTGAAGGATGGATGGATGGATGGATGGGAGGGAAAGATGGGTGGATGAGGGAGGAAGGGAGAAAAGAAGGAAAGATGAATGGATCAGAGAGGTGGAGGACAGTGGATGATGTCAAAGGAGGAATGATGAAGGAAGGAAGGAATAAAAGATGAATGGATGAGGGAGGAAATGATCGGTGGCTCTTGAGAGGCAGAGAGGATAAAAGAATAAAATAGTTAAAGAGAGAATTGATGGACGAGTGGATGATTGAGGAAAGAATGGGTGGGTGAAAGAGGTAGGGAGAATGGATGGATTAAAACAGAGCGAGGATAAAAGGATGAATGAATGAGGCAAGGGAAGGATGGATGAATGACTGAGAAGGGAAAAATGGATGCTTGGTAGGGGTATGGATAAGTGAGGATATGACTGGGTAAAGAGAGGGAGGGAAGAGGGAAAAAATGAAGAGATGAGGATTGATGGATGAACGGATGATGGGGACAGATAAGGGAGCAATGGATGGGTGGGTAAGAGAGGGGGACAAGAAATAAATGAGGATGAGAAGAAAAGTGCTGAAGGGGTGAAACAGGTTGAAAGAGGCTTGGTTTTCCTCCAAAACCAAACAAGTAACTTCATTTATTAACTTTTCCCAAAACTCAACTTTCTGAACTTTTAAGTGAACTAATAATAATGTCTGACATGACTCAGCATTTTAGCTGATAAATAATACCATCTCAGATGCTACCAGTTATGTAACAAGATGGAATTAGAAATGCAGCTATTTGTATCTACATTTATTCATTTATTTGGAATAATAACAGTAGTTAGTAGACTAAAAGAAGGCATCAGCTAAATAAAATATTTAATTTATGTTTCTCATCAGCGTCAAATCCTTTCCCTGATGATGTTTGCATGATTTATCCCTTTCTCCACCTACCTTCTCGCTTTAATCACCACTCCAAGCAAACATACGTCAAAGCCTTTGTAGGTATAATACAAATAGCATTGTGCTTCCAATTATCACTGTTTCATTTGTTTGAAATAACTAAAATTTGAAAGATGTTTTAACATAGTTGCTTCAGAAAGGCCAGCAGTTTTATTTGAGGCTATTTTTGACAGTCTTGAAAACAGAGTGCTTGTGTTTGAAAAATGTGCTACAAACACTGTGCTGCAGGTAGTGGGGTATAGATAAGACCATAGGCAAAATAACATTGGTTTGTCCTTTTACAACATTTCTTTATAAACTATATAACTATCAAATACAATTATAAACTATAATATGTGATGAAAGTATTTTGGTAATTACACATTCAATCAAACACTTAATAAATCAATTAATAATATTTTTAAAATAATTTTTAATAATTTAATACAAACTTTGGTAAAGTTGAATTTGACTTTTCTCACAAATTTTAGGAGCATGTTTCTCTCTCTCCCTTTTTTATTTATTCATTTATTTTATTTATTTTTTTACCTCGTCCTGTCCAGGATCAATGCAAGCAGATGGGTTAGATCCAGCTTTGTGGATTTAAAGTCCCTTTGATGCTAAAGTATTTTTCTCTGTTTTGACTATTGCTAAGTTGCATGTGAATGCTGGACCTGACAAAGGAAAACAAAAGGAGGGTGAGAGTGAAAGACGGAAAAAAGAAGAGTGCAGAATAGAAAAAGAAAATAAAGATACACCAGATAGAGAGCAACAGCAACATCGGTTTAACTAAAACAGAAAGCCAGACACCAATAACTGAAACCCTCCCACAGCCTGTATAAAAAAAAAAAAAAAAACAAAGCTGACAATCATTAGGAGCACCTATAAAAAACATTAAAGGGCTGAAGAAAAGATGAATCACAACAACCACAATGCTGGTAACAAAAATACAACTGTAGCTGTTGGTGATTAAACTCACAGGTCAACTTGGTCACTGGGTAAGCATCACATTTGTGAGTGTGAGTACAGGATGTCAGGAATGAATAGTGTTATGAGTGTGATTGTGCAAATGTGACCACTGCCCTGCAAAGATCAGGGGGAGAGCAGGGCAGCCCCAGGAACTGGCGGAACAGTACCCATCATAGAGCACTGCAAACCTGCACAGAAAGTGGGAGAAGGGCCCAGCTAGAGCCTGATGGCCATGGAGCACAAGCAAGCAGAGTGCAGGGCCCAAGACCCTATAAGCCCCAGAACCAAACAAAGAATATATCATAATTTCTGCAATGTTTATTTATTTTTTATTTTATTTTTATTTAACAGGGACAGCACATATTAAGAAACAAAGATAAAAAATCAGTATAAATATGCCAGGGATAGCCAAGAGGCTCATTTTCACCCGTAGTCCCTGGCCAGATCTTACAAGGCTACCTAATAACTAATAAAACATTAAAAGAAACACGTTATGAACACACACATGCACAGAATTACTAAAATGGTAAAAAAAAAAAATGAATAAATAAATAAATAAATATAAACAAATAAATAAATATAAACAAATAAATAAATATAAACAAATATATATATATATATATATATATATATATATATATATATATATATATATAAACACCACGTTACACATTACACGATTACTAAAATTGTACATAATCAGTAACAAACCCTCAAGAAACACAGACCATCGTTTCATGCAATATCAGGGAGAAAAAAATAGACTTTAAGAATCTAAAAACAACAATAATGTCGACAAATGTAGGTATCAATAAGTCAGTTTTTTGTGGTGGAACGGAATGACTGGTAAGTGTCAAGTTGTCTGGTATGACTTGGAATAGAGTTCTACTGCTGGGAGGCTCTAATTGAGAAGGTGCACTTGTCCGAGATGGAATAATGCAGTCCCCTCTTGTCACCCCTCTCGTAATCCAGAGTGAGTCTGATCTTGTTCCTACAAAGTCAGTGAGTATGGGGGGAGCCAGACTGTTACGTATCCTTATATCTAGGGGTGTAAGGGAACGAACGTACGAGTTGAGTCACGGGGTATATAAGAAATAAGACAATTCATTTACAAATAGTAAAATAAAACAAGTTCAAATCCAATATCCCCAAAAGAAAACAATATCCTCACTAAATCTCAACCAAAAGCTCACCTAACAGAAACAAACAAAATCAGGCAAGATAACTAAAAGTGTCCCACAATAACAGGGTACACGCCCACAGTGGCGGAATAGGTCTAAACCAAACAAACTTAAAGAGATCACCTCAGGTAGGGATATAAGGACTTGTCAAACTAATAAACAAGCTGTAACACAATCCTAAGTGTCCAGTCACAAATCCACACAGGATATCAAACAGTTCACACAAGCGAAAACTCCCAAGCAGGCAAGCTGTGTCCCACTGTCCACAGCTGCCCCGAATGACGGGTGATCATCTCTTTTGAGGCTGGCACTGCTTTCTGATTGGATAGCTGATCTTGGAACTGGCCAATCAGCATGACAGAGAGGAGGAGTCCTGGGGAAAATCCCTGCAGGCAATCAATCTGCCAATAATTCAGTCAGTCTACAGGCTGGAAGGCCTGAGGGCCGTAACACAGACCATGGAGGATTTTGTAAACAATTTGTATACTTTACAAATTTTCCCAACTCAGAAGGCTATATCTCCTGAGCACTGAACAGCGATGATAACTGTTTCCACCAATGGATAAGAGTTCATGGATTTATCATGTGCCATGTAAGACAGGACATTTCGATATTACAGTAAAAACCCATTAATCTTCTCTAAGAACTGCATCTTGCACCATATTCCACTGATTCTTTGAAAAAGGAGAATGTGAAAGTTAATCATTTCAATAATTGGAGACGGTCAAGGGCAGTCACTGACCGTGTTGATCACACAGTGTGAAATGATTCAACTCAATTACAGAGCTGTTTAGCAAACGCTTCCTGAAGGAAATCTTGTTGTTTTGCCATTTTTTCTTCTTTTAAAGGAGACAGCGGGTGTCGTGGCACTAACTCTAATTAAGGATGAATGCCTTCGGGTCCCCTTTGTCAGCTTTCTCTCATTGCACATCGATGCCAGAGTTGAATATCATAAATTACCTTTGTGAGGTGAAAAAATAAATATAAGTGTTGTTCTCCTTCCTAAAACTTTCTTCCTCTTTTACCTTGCCCTAACGTTCCATCTTTGTCTCACAGTGAGGGGTATATAGTTAAATATTGATTGGAGGATAGATTGAGGGACTCAGAAAGAGACAGACAGTTAGCCTGGAGCCAGCAGAGAAAGAGCAACCTTCTGTCTGGGCCTAGCCGCAGATGTTTGCAACACAGCGCCACGGCAAATACAGACAGCACTCTGCAAGTCACACAAGCAAAGGGGCACACCAACACATACAAACACCGCTGCACCCCACCCCCAAACAGTGTGAGCATGATGGTGAATCGTTCTCTTTCACATTACGACATAATTGGCAGGAGGCTGGACGAGGCTATCACTTATCTTGTCACTGAGCAATTGTTATGGGTAATGGAAGCCCTGTGCATTTGTGTGTGCGTGTTGGTACGCCGGTGCATCTGTGTGAATGAGATTATTTGTGTTTTTGTGTTCATGTCATAGACTCTCTCTCTCTCTCTCGCTCTCGCTCTGTGTGTGTGTGTGTGTGTGTGTTCATGTGTCTCTCCAGGCAGCAGATGGAACTCCATGCTAATTGGGTGGAGATCAGTGGGGGAGTTTGGAGCAGACTGACCCGGGGCTGGGCTGCTGCTCCTGGGCTTGGTTCACTTCGCGGCTGGTTTTCTAGCTATTGGCTCCAGTCTTCTTTCTATCACTTTGTCTTCTAATCAACAACCCACATGCTTGTTGATCTGTGCTCTTCCTTCATTTCCTTTGTCATGTATTTTCCTGCAATTAATTTGTGCTTCTTTATATTTTCTTTTTAATTTGTCCTTATTTTTTTTGGGAGCAGCACCATGTCGTTTACTGTGCGGTGCACTTGACACATCTGAGAATGCAACTTATTTTCTGGTCTGGGAAATCAATTTAATCTTTTACAAACAAGACTGTCAGATAATTATTAGCTGACACAATTTTCTTGTAGCACATTTTATTTTATTCCTTGTAACATGCTGCAATTATTTTGTGGATTTAATCTCTTTCAGTTGTCTCTGTCTCTCTGTGTAATCCCAGATCGACTCATTTTATGTTGAAGTAGCATTATGCAACTTTCTAACCTTAAAAAAAAAAAAAAAAAAAAAAAAAAAAAAGGTGTTTCTGACTCATATTACTGGAATAATGATATTCATCAGGCACATTCCTGGAGTTGTCCACCAGAGTACTGAGGCTGGGACACAACCTTTTCTTCCGGGATGCTGCATCACCTTACGGTGTATTCAGGGTCATTGGACCTGATTGACTAACAGTTCTCAAAACCCAATTTGTTCTTAATTCCTACTTAGGAACTCTTTATGAAGATTGCATTCTAGAAAGTCTTCGCATCCTGGATTTGTTTTTAGTTAAGAACAAATTCTACGAACACTAAGAGTACTTTTTAAAATTTTTGAGCTGACATGTTTGAATAAAATCAGAGTTTTAATTGTTTTCTGTTGTTCAGTTAATTAAAATCCAATATTTTAATAAAAGTTATATTTTTGTCAGATTTTCAAAAATAACTTTTTGGTAATTTATGAAGAATTTAGTTATTATAGGATAAGATAATCAAAGTATTACAGATTGTGCCCTGACATAATTAACAATATTTCATTCATTCATGAACAAGGATTCAGTTCTATAGCTGGTTCTTCCTAACACCATCACAATAAACTCCACTAACGCATGCATGAAAGCACACTTGCCAGATCGGTTCATTCAACCGCATGAATATCACTCCATAAATGTCCAAGTCATCTGTGACTTCCCAGAAAGAGGTGGATCCGTCATCTTACAGAGCAGTACTGTCGGCATGCACCTCAAACAAGGAGTAGTTTGTAACAGATGGATCAACTGATATATTCATATATATATATTATTATTATTATTATTATTATTATTACAATTCACTACAACTATGGATTTTTATAATCAAAATAAATAGGATATCAAGGTCTTGCTTTGACCTCCTGGTTGATCACACCACTGACCAACCTTCAGACTCACCAGGAGGCTTAGATGCACACTTCACAGAGTGCACTGCACCCTTGAAGGATTCTTCATGTGTTTGGAAACGACAGGTGGGAATTTTCTTTACAAACCATAAAAGTTAAGTAAAGCAGTATAAAAAGAAATGTATTCAACAGTGTACCACTTCCCTTTTAGTGAGGATTTGCATCCTGATGTGGTCATAGGACCAGAATACAGGCTGATGTCCAAATTCAGACACAATAAATTGCCTACTTGTACATAGAGCTGCTTTTATATCATTTGAATCTCACGGTAATATTACCTATAACCAAGTGTGTCACTTTAAAAATGAGGACAAACGGGTTTCAGTGTACGTCTTTATTAATATTATTTATTTTAATTAATTTCTTACGATAATCTGCTTATTTTTTTTCTTCATCTGTCTCACCTCTGTTATGTCTGCACATGGTCCTTCAGTGGTCATTATGGACATTTTCAGTTGTTTCCTGCGTGTAGCAGACAGCCGGTACATCTTTCATCTTCCAAAGAGATTGGTATTTTTCCTTAATCTAAGAGGGAAGATGATAGCAAATTATAGGCTTATTATTACATTCATGAATCTGACAGAGTGGTTTCTTAAAAAACATCTTAAGTACAACTTACGACGATTTTAAAGAACATATTGGTAAATGGTTAGTGAATATTGGTGCCCACTCTCAAGCTGCAGAAGTAATTTGGTAGTACTTCTTTGATAGTGTGCTGGCAAATAAAGTTCAAACACCATATTATATTTAAAAAAAAACATGTAAAAAACCATCAAATCTTTGAATTGCGACAATTTCACAAAACAAACTACTTCGATGTTGCAGTCGCCCTTTCTTGCAATATTTTGATATTTTATAAAAACAAAAAAAAAAGGAAGAAAAAGGAAAAAGGAAAAGATGCAGGCCAATAATGAATCTTCAATCTTCAAAACCAGTGCTTGAGGACGGGCCAGTAGAGATCATCTCTTCTCCCCCCATTGGCAAAACTGACAAGCTGGTGAAATATTATTCTGCATAAAATACAGCAGATGCATAAAACTTTCACATTTGCCAGGAGCAGAGGTACCAAATGGTAAATATAGTAGCAATTCCAGCTATGAAACCACTTACTGCTCATCTAACAAAAGAGCAAACTAAATGCATAATGCTTAACTCTTGAATAAATTATTTTTTTTTTACTAATTCCTGGTTTAAATACCTGTATTACCTGTCCCTTACTGATGATTCAGTAAATGAAGTACACATTGAGCAGAAGTTGTTTTAGTTGCCAGAACTTCCTGCTGTTCCTGCACTGGACCACCAACCAACTTTAAGGTTAAATAATCCTGCAGGAACAGAATGATTCAAATCTGGCATTTTGCGCTGATGGTTCCCCCTCCCACATGAAGAGAATTCACAGCTGGGGGCTCTTGTGTGTGGGTGTGTACATGTAGTTGGGTGGGTGGTTGTGTGCTTGGTTATGTCTGAGTACTCTGTTATTATTTGATGGCACTCAGTGTGCATTTATCCATTATTCATTGCTATGCCGAAGGGTCAGCTTTGGGCCAAGGATTTGGCAAAAGCATGCCTGAACTCATCATTGGGTCTACAGTTTTTTATGTGTACACACTTGTGTGGAGGTACTTACTTTATGTGTATGTGTGGTTCACTTTAAGCTAGATTAACTTCCTTATTCTGTCAACTGATCTGGACACAGTGACACTAGCAGAAAATGACAGAATGCAATGGGACAACTAGGAAGATATATTTATTTTCTTTTCAGTCGGTGAAATGGGATTTGAACAGGCAGTTCTGCCTCGGTCCCTCACCGGCCTCTCTTCTCAGCTGTCTGCAAACACTGCCATGGAAATATTGGCATCATAAGCGCAGAATATATTTCATTTGCCTTTTTATGGAGACTGCAGGATACTGACTTCATCGGAGAAACAAACACAGCTTCATGTTCTTATAAGATTAACTCAGCATGGGGCGCTGCTACTGTTAAATCAAATAAATACTGAATGCCTCGACTTGACATAAAAAGCGCACACGCTTGGCACAGCAAAACATTCCCGTCTTAATTAGCAGTCTAATCTGATAATCTGTCTTTAACAGATTTGTTTTTAGAGAACCTCCAATGTAATTGTTTTAAAATTTACATCTTAGTTATTTTCCAAATCAGCATTTTTTTTTTTTTTGTTATATTCAAAGGCTTCCAGTTAAAAGCTGTGAGGATAAAACTGGTTTGCTTCATGTAGCCACAAGAGAAGTCAAGGTAGAGCTCAAAACAATGTTATTTCTTTTCCTCTGCAGAAAATGGTAATGATATGGCTGGGTGGTCTTTAGATAAACATCTAACATTGAATCTAAAATTACTTTAGCTAACTGCATGTACACACAGTTGTCTGCTCTTACTTAAATTAGGAGCAGTAAGTGGGGGCTTAAGAGTCATCAACAGGGATGAATTATTGCCCACATTTTGTCCGGCTGAAGTGTCCATTTATTGTTTGATGTGGTTCAAAACTTTTATGTTAAGTGCCACTTTTTACTGACGTTAACTCTTTAGACACCAGAGTTTTCAAGGTTTTTAAGGCTTACTGTAAATGAAAGAAATAATCCCTCAGTGGACGAATATTAACACATTCCAGTTTGGTACTGGCTACTGCCCAACCACCTTCAGATGTAAGTCGCTTTAAGATGTAAGAAAAAGCATCTGCTAAATGACTGTAGAATAGAATAAACAATACTGAATATATATATAGATATATATATATATATATATATATTCATTCATTCGAACCTCCCCCCCAGCCGAGATTCGAACCAGCGATCTTCTTGCTGTGAGGCTGCAGTGCTAACTACCACACCACCGTGTATATATATGTGTATATGGGGCGGCAGTGGCTCAGGCGGTAGAGCAGGTCGTCCAATGATCGGAAGGTCGGCGGTTCGATTCCCGCTCCCGCAGTCATCTGTCGTTGTGTCCTTGGGCAAGACACTTAACCCTCCTTGCCTCCAGTGTTGGCATCGCTGGTGTAGGAATGTGTGTATGAATGTGTGGATGAATGTTCGGTGATGGTCGGAGAGGCCGTAGGCGCAGACTGGCAGCCACGTTTCCGTCAGCTTGCCCCAGGGCAGCTGTGGCTACACACGTAGCTTACCATCACCAGGTATGAGTGAGGAGTGGATGAATAATGGATTCACACAATGTAAAGCGCTTTGGGTGCCTTGAAAAGCGCTATATAAATCTAATCCATTATTATTATTATATATATATATCCTTTCTCAGTTGGATGGATGGTGGTTAAATTCTGCTCTCGTCCACATGTTGCTTTCTCACTGACACTTTGACACTGAACCCCAATTTTCTCCTGATGGCAGGTGAGCACCTTGCATGGCAGCTCTGCCGTGACAGTTGTAGCTGAATTTCAATATGTTAATTTCTAATTCTGAACATGCTGATTTTGGTAATTACCTTCTGGAAGTTAATACAGCAGCCGCTCTCATACCCATGTTTGATCTCTTGCCACATAGTTGTGAATGCACATTTATCGACAGAAAATACTCTATTACCCAAACACACGCACACAGGAGAGTGAAATAAAGCAATAAAAAAACACTCTGAAAGCACAGCTGGTGCACAGAAACGCATTATCTGAGGCAGTTTTTACCTGCATGCATCTGAAGACAGAAGAGAGTGCACCTATTGAACATGTCTGCAGAATCTGGCAGGACAGACTGGAGGCATGTGTTTGGCAGCAGACTGCGAAACAGCATCTGACAGCGACACGCTCATATTCTCTCAAACACAGAATCAACCAATCATAGACACTCGGTCAGCTGGTCATCTAAACACATCTGTCTCCACTTAACTGAAGAAGAACAAGTGTATGTAGTTTGGCTTTAAATTTGTTTACTTTCACATTTGAAAGTTATGCTAACCCCCCCCCCCCCCAAAAAAAAAAAAAAAATTAAAGCACAAAAGCCAAATAGGTCAGAACCACTGGAAATAAATACTGTAGATTAAAATAAAAGCCTTTTGACAGGAAAAAACGAAACTTGTGATTCAAGCAAAAGATTTGCTTTGAGCTTAATCATCTGTAGAAATGAGGTCATAGTAATTAAATATAATACACTATCATTTGCACTACTTTAAATGTATTTGCTAAATACACAGCAGAATACAGAGAACACCATGGACAAGTATTATGTTTGGATGCAGCCACCTTCCCGGTTACAGTTTCAATGTGCTGTTAAAGTACTCTCTAGTATTTGGGGTCCTCATAGTGATTCGGGCAGAAAAGGCTCTTTTTTTTCAACATGCAAGACATTTGTGTCAAAATGGGAAATGCAGACACACTTTAAATCTGCTATTTGCAGTGTTTTTTTTGGGGGGGGGGGGACATTGAATGAACGTTCAGTGTCCCTGATATATAGCTGTAGGGCCAGAGTGGAACCAATTTTCAGCCTGGGAGTTTTATATTTAACACCACCTCTTTTAGGTGTAGAGTAAACTGGATAAATTAAACATCTGTTCACTACTTACAATCCTGTAGTTTTTGTTGTGAAAATGAAAACATTAAAAGCCTAATTCCGTCTATTAATGCTCCAGCTGACAAACACATTAACTAAAGAAAGTAGTTTCCACACCTCCCTTTATGAAAAGGCCGTGACCTGCATCATGTGAAGAAGCTAAACACACAGAGCAAAAGAGAGGGACTCTTATCACTCACACATCTCAAGAGACCAAAATAAAGACCAACATTTATCTTAAAATGGGAGCAACTTGTGTTTCACACAAACCGCTTCTTCTCTCTCATGTCCTCATGTCTCTGTCCTCTTCATTTACTTATCTTCCTCCATCTGCACTTTCGGTCTCCTCATCGGTCTCCACAGGGCATCAAATAGATTTATAGTAAAGTTCTCTACACCGTCCTTGGTTTCTCTTTATGTCTGGGTTCATTTTAGATTCAACCCATTGAAATGTTTTTCATTAAGTACACAAAAAATAAAATGTGATTTATTCAGAAATACAACCATCAGCACAAAAACCTAAACTAGCAGCAGACAGACATAAATCATTTCCCCAAAAATCAATGACAGGGCTACACATTTTCACCAGCTCCACATTTTCTACCACTGATAGTACTTGATAGCACCTGCCTGCAGCACCAGAGGACTCGGAGTACCGCCTGTCTCTGCCCTAGCAGCACCTGTCCTCCTCTTCTCCTCTTTAGTTTGCTTCATCACAACCTCATCACCTCTGCTTCTATTTTATGACTGACTCTTAGATATTTATGGAGGTTTATAGTCTTCACACACACGTCAAACTGTGCACAGTTGCCATCTGTGGAGCTGAAATATCTTCTCTCATCCTGTGTGTCAGACTCAATGCTCTGCCTTGTTTCGGACATGCCTATGGTAGGCGGAAGAAGAAGTAGTTCCTACCTATTCTGAAAATTTAGTTTTAAAAAATGTCGGTAAAGGAGGAATAGATTTTTTGCAATGATCTGCACTTAACTATTAATTAGTCTTCTCAGATAACTACTTAGATCCAAGCATGGGCCCGTTTTAACTTACCCACTATTTATTTATTTATTTATTTATTAATAAAGTAACTTACTTAACTAATTTATTGTTTGAAACCAGAGATGCAATATTTGACTAATATTTGACTATTTAACAGCTTGATTTAAAAGTAAAAAGACTTTCCACAGCACAACTTGCTTACCGTCTTAAATGCTGCTCCAGCTCCATCTGTTTACTTGCCACTGGGGGGTGTCAATTGCATGATCGTGCACGTGTGCCTTTGTGTGCATTTGCGTCTCTTTGTGCACCGCAGACCTTCCAACGAGCTCATCTGGTGGCAATGTGTCAGTGCCATTGACCCCTGTGTTCCCCATCTGGTTGGTACACACACTCAGCCAGCAGTGACAGCTGTTCAATCAGGGGACCATCATACACAACTCACACACAAACATCCCCAGATACACACACACACACACACATACAATCACAAAGTCAGTGAAAATGGATTCTGCAACTTTTGCAAGATTTTCATGTTTGAATCAGACTTAAACATGAAAGTTTGCATTAACGGCAGGATTGTCTGCTAGACTCAGGGTACTCAGTTCAGTTTGGGGGGATTCTTTTGGTCTGAGATTGCGTTCACACTACACTTCTCTAACAAATCTGACCTTTTAAACAACATGTTCCACTCTCCACCAGAAGTGGCGCTGCAACAAGAATGACTGAAGGAGAAAATGAAACACAGCAAAGAAGAAAATTTGTTCATCTATTGGTTCATTCAGGATGACTTTGATTTCTAATTCATACCAGCTAATTATGGAGCTGCATCAGATCCTAGCAGTCTTGGGTTAATCATATTTCTATCAAAACTTTTCATGAATTCTTCCACATCTGACCACAAGCTATTTCTCCCACTTAGAGCCGCCTAGTGTCCCACATGTGCATATGTTTTGGTTGTGTTTACCCCTGATGCCGTACGCTTCCTATATTTGTTCAGTTTGAAGCAGACAGAGACCTGCGTTTGTAGCCAGATTGAGTTCTCTTCTTTGATTTGAATCAGAATTTGTTTGCTTATTTTAATACCCCAAACGAAGCACACAAACAAATGGACTACAGTACTTTTTAAAGAGGCTGGTGTGAATTTGTCCTCAGTCGCTCACACACTGTTAGATTACAGGGGTGAAACATTTGAACTCAAACTGATGAACTGATCAATTTTCTTTGGTTTTATTTTAAGGTTAACTTTAAGGGAGAACACCAACAACAGGCACAGTCCACATGAGAATCTGCTTTTTCTCTCCCTGTCTTACATACACTCATTCCGCATGTGTGAAGCCCTACACCTGACCAATGAAATATAGAAACGCCCCTCAGGGCAGAAAAGCTTGAAATATAAATTGCATTGACAAGACTGTCTTACACACTTTGAAGATTTTTTTTCTTGTTATTACTTATAGCTGTGTTTGCATGTGTATGAGAATATTATTTTAATATTACTTATTATTTACTTTAAGTAATATTACTTAAAGTTGGTTTGGCTTGTTCCTAATTCAGCAGTTAAAAAGTTGTGAGAGACCAGACCAGTGAAAAAATATCCAGGGAAAATTTCATAATCTTACACATTTTATGACTCTTGTGGCATTTTTGTCCCCCTGTGAAAACAATGTAATGTTACTTCTTCGGTTACAGTTCAGTTTAATTTAGCTTCCTGAGACGCGTAACCCACTGTGAAATAACACAAGATGGAAGTAATGCTTCAACCATTTTATTTTTGCTGTAATCAAGTTTTCTTAAATATTTTCTGCTCTTTAAGTTTTGGTCCTGTGGTATTATATTTACACGACAGCTGTCTCAATTTTTTAAATAAGTCACAAAATGACATCACATCCTGTGCAAAGAGGGCAATTAAGTTATTCATTCAAAATGCAGCAGCATTCAAGGTAAAAAAACAAAAAAAAAACGAAACAACAGGACACATTAAATACATCCGCAAAGGAATCTTCCCTTTTTGTCTTAATTTTCATATTGATTCAATTAAAATCCTTGACCACACTGAAGGTGCAGGTACTCTTAAAGTCTAAGCAGAGCAGGTTGTTTACTGGAAAATATGATAATAAGAGCATGAAATTTCTCTGCATTAAAGCTGTGCAAGATGGTGAAGGTCAGTTAATTACCTGTTGCCTCTGAAATGTAGTTCATAACTTTGCTGATATTGATTCACAGGTTAATATTTGCTTCGTTTAACTTCAGTTTATTAATTCATTTAACCTTTGCTGTATTTAATTTGTGCTTCGATTTCCCTTCTTACTACCAAATGAAGCAATGCCTGCAAAAAACTTCAATCATATTCTTTTCATAACCATCAAGTGAGTTTTTCTGACTGATAATACAAATAAAAATGTACCTGATTCTAAATAAAAAAGTAATTTAGTCCACAGTTTGCCTAATCTAGGTTTATACACAAGATTTAATATTTCTTAAAATGCATGTTTTATGTAACCAAGCTTCAATTAAAATGAGTCTTTTATATTTAATGAAATAAGATCAAATTAAATTAAATAAAATAATTTAAATCTTGCCTTAAAAATTCAACTCTATGAAACATTTTGAGCTGCTTGTTTACATCTTCCACATTAGTTGATATACTGTAGTTTGATAAGTTGCTTGGTATTTGTATAGCAAGCAGGCATCTCAGATGTGATTTTATTGTTTAATATTTCTTGAATATCTCAGTTTAGACCTGATAAAGTCTAAAATGAGTTGTTTCACATACAGAGAGAGAAATCTGAGTTACTTTATGTGAAATTCAGCCTACAGGAAAATAAAATCAGGATATATTTGTTGTGTAACCCATCAATGGAAGCATATTAAAAGCAGTTGTGTTATTCTACATAGTATTATTACATGTTTAAACTCTAATGGAAGTTCATAAAGTGGTTTTGCATTGATCAGGGGGTTGCTATTTTAATTCCTGGCTTCTCCAGTTTGCATGTCAAAGTGTGCTTGAATGAGATACTAAACCTCGCATTGCCCACAGAGTGCTTCTCACTGCTTTAGATAAGAGTAAAAATAAATAAATGTAATAGAATATACCTGGAAATGAATGGAAAACAAATGATTTTCTGTACAGCAGGATAATTTCCTGCAGCTGCAGAAAATATATGTAAAAGGTCTTTTTATTTCACAAGTTGTCAGATGACCCAGATCATGTCACTCATCTTCATATCAGTCATATTTGCTTGTTTACAGGCCAGTCGAGGGTGTTGGTTGAACATACAAAGTATACTTGATTAATTGTGTAATAGTAACAGATCTTTGCTCTGCTTCTTTCTGATCTGTGATCTACAAATACCAGGATAATTCCAACAGCCTTTAATTGCTGCCACCTGCCAAGAGTTGCTGTAAACTCAGGCCAAATAGAGGTGCTGCTTTTTACAGATGCCACTGACGTGTATCACCACATGCATGGACAGGAGTGGCCAGTACATTGCCCACTATAGATAGTGGCAGGGATGGATTTTAAGACTAAGGATTACAGTGAATTATTTATGTTTCTAGAAGCAGACATGCAATGTCTGATTGTGCCATTAAATGTGACATTTGTTATGATATAATCTTGAATCCTCATCAGTAGGTCTGACATTCTTGCAGTGGAAATTTGGCAGGCATACAGTTTGTTTACATGTGCTGTATGAGCAAACAAGCAAGAGTGAGACCCTCGATCATTCAGTCCAGAGGAGGCATGAGCTGTGTGGGAGTTTTACCTGATATGTGAGGACATTCTGTTCAAGCCTAAACTGCTTTGCCAAAGACAAAAGCCAGAGATGGAGAATTTAGCTCAATAATTGGTGCTATGGAGCAAGTTTTAGCTATAATTTTAAATTTAAGAAAATAAAGGAAAAAACCTGCTCATGCAGTGTTTCTCCCCTGCCGTCTTTGTGCCTGTTTCATTTCAACTCACTTCCACTGAGAGCTGACTGGGAGCACTGAAAAGAAAAGATTTTTGCAGAAAAATATGAATTAATATTTTCTCCTCTGTAAATATTTAACACCACTTAAACTTACAGCTCCCCACTGGGCTCAGCACGTAACTGTCTGGAGACTGAACGGCGGGGGGGGGGGGGAGGGGGGGTAACAGAACGATGGAAAGGCATGGATAAAGCTTGAATTCAATTAACTTAGCATGCTAGCTCTGTGGTGTTCAGGGAAATCATTGTGATTGAATAAACACATCACGGCGGATGTCTCCATGCATTGCGTGGTGAATAGTGTGGAATATAGAGTATATGTACACAGAGAGAGAGAGTACAGGCAAAGGAAGGAAGCTTCTGGAAATGTTCTCAGGTGAGAGTACAAAAGGACAAAACTAGGCTGTGATGTGTGACTTGTGGATGGATGAGGGTCACAACTTCCATCTTCACTTTGCCTTACTTGATAAAGCTAATTGGAGAGAGGGAAATTAGAAATGTCAGCACAGAACTGGCCTTTCCCATAAGTTTATAGAGTCTTTTGCTTTAGCTAAGATTCTCCGTATGATTTTGGTATGCTACATATTAGACTCAGTGCTTCCTAGTGTGTGCAAAGATCTTCTGTGCTGCATGTGTCTCTTGCTGCCCCCAGTACAGGAGGCTCTCGTCAAGAAGAGGTTAATGTGGCAAAAACTAAAGATACATGTAATGACCCTTTTGTAATTTCCTTTACTGGTTGTGATTAAAAATCAGGCTACTGAACTGGTGCAGCAGTACAAAATCTTTCTTGGGCTTGTTTTTGCTCTATTTACAATAACAAATGTTCATTTTAAAATGTCAAACATCACTGCCTGGATACACCTAATCCCCCCTTTAAGCTAACATGGTTAGGCACGTTATCCATTAGATGGCAGTGCAGTGTTTAGAATTAAATTCCGAATTCTGGTGACTGGTGGAGGAGATCGTGATAACGTACATTCTCAGAGAGACACATAAACGGGCAGCAGAGTCGATGATGTTGGTCTGTGCAGCTTCTTCTTTGTCTGGGTAAGCAACCGCAAGCCTCCGTCCGTATACGTTTTCAATGTTGGGAATGAATGAACCTTTACTGTAATCAACAGCATCCTTTACTTGAGCCCAACAATGATGCTGAGTCTTAAAAGAAGAACATAAACATGCATTTTTAAAGTAAGCTCCATAGGTTTAATGTTGACACCACTTTTATTAAAACATTTTACTCTTAATTTCATAAAATTGCATGGCTTTGTAAAAATGTTTAATGGAATTGCTGGAACATTCTTAAGTCATTTATTCGGGCCATTATCACCTTTGAATCCTAGATGACATTAGATCATTTTACTAAATACAGAATTAATATAATTTGTAGATTCTAAGTATTTTTAAAAAATATGAACAACTATTTAGATTGAAAAAATCTTAATATTTAGACAGATGTTTTGTCTAAAATTAATGTAGCCCTTATCACAGCAGAATTATTTATTTTCCCCCTTAAATAGAGCTGAGATTCCTAGAGGTGGCCAGTGCTTTAACCTGCCCCAAGATGATATTATTAACAGATACATTGTGGAAAAAATCATCATTTGTTCATCACTTGACTTGGAGTATTGTACCACTGTAATCCAAGTCTTTATATCCACTCCAAGTCAGCGCAGTGGGGTTCGTTCGATTTTCCTGGAGGCCTAGCAGATCATCACGGAGAGACAAAAGTAGAATAAAGTGCGTGGCAGCTGTGCAAAAAGCTGCTGGAAGCCATTCCTATTGGAGTGGAAGACAAGATCCCATTATCAGAAGCACAATTCAACTGCGTTTCAAATATATCTGCTACCCTCTCCAATAATCAATACTATGCTTTATGGACATCCTGCAGTCAAAGAAACAGAAGTTTGGTTTGCTGGAGCGAACGCATAAGTGTGTGCTCCCGCGCATGCCTCCCATTTGTTGGGAGTATTTTGTTGTACTTTTGAGGGCACATGACCCTACCTTTAATGCATGCCAGATAGTAAGCCTGTAATATAAAGTACGATTTTAGAGATTGTTGCACAAAACTGTGCTGCAGCCTCAGGCCATCACAGCGAACAAAATATTGTAGGGATGTTTTTAGGCTCAAGCCATCTTTGGTGTGAACAGGCAGTGTGAAGATTAAAGTGAGTCCCTGGGAGATCAGGCAGGCTTCCAACTGTAGCTTCAAGATTCACTTTTTGATGTTTTGATGTTTCGAAAAGCGCAGATCTCAAAAGGTATTTACAGTGATTCTGACATTAAATGCATGAGGCATCTGTATTGAATTTAAGCATGTTTTCTTCAAGGCAACAGGCCTTTTCTTTTCTTCTTTTGATTTTTTTCCATTCCTTCTTTACCTCAGAGTACAGAAAGATGCACTGCTCTGGTAAACTCTTCACAGAAATGGAAAAATCTCAGGTGTATCTCATTTATAAAGAAATCACCTTTAGAGGATTACATATGATTAATAAGGCTTTCTTTCAACTCCATTTCATTAACAGCACACTCAGCAGCAGCCCTCAACTGCTGGACTACTCTAAATTAATATAAACATCCTTGGACAGATGCCCGACCATTCATCCAGCGCACCCTCTTCTTCTCTCCACCTCACCCTCCCCGTCGGTCGTAAACAGCCTGTGATATTCTAAGAGAAGCTCGGTGCTGTTCACTCATCGATTGGCCAGGAAGATTAATATTAGTTTTTGCGTTTACAGTGGCTGCAGGGAGTTGGGGGAAGTTCATGCTGTTTAGTATGCCTCTCGTATTCTATTTGACTTTTGTGAAAAAAATAAAACAACAAAAACGCATACTGTTAAAATCCTGTTTAGGTTTAAGTTTAGGGACCTTAGAAACAAGAGTGCACATGGACACAAGATGGCCTGCAGAGAGAGACTATTTATGTCCCCAAAAAGCAGCTCCCTTTATTTTTAGATTTATTATCATTCACTTTATTTCACTTTTAACCAAAGAATAAGCACTGCATTTATAGATGGGGAGCATAAATGATGGTAAAAGTGCTGCATAACGCTGAGTCAAGCAGTTTCTTCGCCTCTAGAGTTTGTAGTATTTTTCTGCTCTTGTTGCCAACAGAGGCTGTGCCAAAACTCCTATTGCAAACTGGCACAATCTTTGAAAGTCATCCAAGAGAAAGAGGTGAATACGCATTCCACATATTGTACATCATTCATAAAGTGCTGGGTTTCCCCATGGCAGCTGCACTCTTGTGCACTTCTTGGACATTACTGGTTTGTATTGAGCTGTATGTATGTATTATGTGTGTGTATATGTGCATCTCTCTCTCTCTCTCTCTCTCTCTCTCTCTCTCTCTCTCTCTATATATATATATATATATATGTATATATATATATATATATATATATATTTTTTTTTTTATCCATGTCCCTAGAGCTAGCTTCTGCAGCCAAGGATCAGACTGCCAGGGTCCCCGCCTTCGGCCGCCACCCAGCTCACACTGCACTCAGCCCCTATGGCCCCTCCTGCAGGTGGTGAGCCCACGGGACGGGGTACCCATGTCACCCTTTCAAGCTAGCGTGGGAAAGGGAAATCTGGATCCTTTGTTTTTACTCATCATAGAGGTCTATTGAGTCTATTGAGCTTCGTCTGGTCCCTCCTCTAGAGATCTGTCTGCCATGGGTGACCCTACCAGGAGCATATAGCCCTGACAACATAGATCCTATCATCAGGACGGCCAAACTCCTGCACCACGGTAAGATAGCGGCCAGTGGCGTCGTCAGCTGATTTTGAGTCTAGCCCCGGCAGCAATGACCAATGTAAATCACCGTATATAGATGCTGTTAAACTTAACTGCCACCTGCTCCTCCAGCCGCTCCACTCCGTTATTTCTCAAGAGCCGCAGGCTACACACACGCACACTCACTCACTCCCACATCCAGAGCAACGCTGGGTTGAGCAGGGCTGGACTGTGGGTTGGAGTGTCTGATTAGCCCTGTCACTAACGTCAAATGAAGTTACTCCCGCAGCCGATAACCGGGGGGCTCTGTGTGCGCGTGTGCAGAGGAGAGAGCAGCAGCAGTCGGAGCGCGGCAAACCAGAGCTAGCAAAATGGACCGAAAATCTAAAATAAAGCAGTTACCATTTCTTAGCTTTTTTAGAAGAAAATTAAAGGGTAAGATATACAGTATTGTCCCAAATACATAATCTGTTACATTAGATTATGTAACACGCGCACAGGTGTCAGTGTGTGCGTGCATCTCGGGGAAACTCCGAGAGCGATCAGAGAGATCAGCTTTGACATATGTCCTGTTTGTCCTATACAGTCTAGGTGCATGTCAGCTAAATAACACCACACTGTTTAGTTTTTAATAAAATAACTCAATATATTATTATGCTATTAGTATATTATTGAGCAAATGAGACTGAAAGGACTTCTGCTGTGACTTGCTATTACATAGAAATCAGATGAAAATAGTTCAATTTGATCTGGTATAGGTAAAATGTTAGGGGAAACACTGATAGTCTTTTTCTGAAGATTAGTTATGGAAATTGGGGGTTGTCTTATAATCAGGGTTTGGAAATGTAAGTGTTTACAATAGCCAACAATCATTCTAACTTATACAGCATTTTTGTTTAGGTATGCTGCTGCTACCTAAGCTGCTAACCTTAGTTATCATTAGTTATCCTTAGTTAGCATTAATGCAACTGAACTGCAACATCTCAACACAAATAAAGGTTGCACATTTAATTCCAAATCTTAACAAAAACATGTTAAGTTATCATATCTTGAATCATGATTGTGCATGCTCTTTTTTTTTATATATATATATTGTTGTTTTTTCGTCAGTCTGCAAATACCAGCAACTGACTCCGCAGGCAATCTGAAAGTAGTTTACTTGTCATCAGGCTCCAAGAACTGCAAATTATGCAAAGACTCCTTCTTTGGGCACGTAGATTTTGAACGTAAATATTTTGTACATAAATAACATTTAGAAAGTATGAGGTGTATGAGTGTGTTTGTTTGTGTGCTTGTGTGTATACAATGCCACGACCCGATGCGTGTTATATTTTACTAGGTTCATTGCCAGCATGACCCTGACCTGTCTACACCAGAAATTATCTGACATGAGTAAAAATATGAGCTGCCTTCTTGACCAAACGCACACACACACACACACACACATACAGTTGCACACTCTTGATCAGCAAAACTGGGTGAAAACATTTGGATCATAACAGCTTAGAGGGAAAAAAACTGTGGATTTGGGATGAGAACAGTAGGGTGTGAAGCCTAATACTGATGCTGAGACAAGAGGAAGAAAGAGGAAACAAGCAACGATATGGGAGGAAATACAAATCTGAGGCACAAGAAATAGACAAGGGTGGGTTGGGGGGTTAGATGTGGAAAGCTAATTAAGGGAAATTGAAGTTGAGGGTAGAGGAAATGAAGAAAGAAAATATTGAAAAAGGAAGTGCAGCATAGATGGCAATTAACATCAAGATTACTTTGTCAGCCAATTTGCAGGCAGTGGATGAAATCTGTCCTTTTACAAATTCCATATATATGAATAATAATTTATATAAGAGTAAGAATTTCCCTTCATGCCTGTGTAAAATTATACACTGCCTTTATCTGAGACACTTTGGCAGCATCTGATAAGGTAATGTATATTATTGCTATGCGTCCAACAGTAAATTGTTTAACAGCTTCTCTTCCTCTTGACCACTCTAAATAATATTTATGGTCTGTGAAGGACAAAGCACCATTAAAAGAATGAAGGCAGGATGTAATGATGTTACCGCTGTGGTGAGAAGTGAGACAGTAGTTGAAAGAAGATGGTGTTTGGGAAGGAGAGGCAGTTGTTTTGCTGTCTTGAATACAACTTATGATCTCCACAACTGGGAATAACAATACCTCATGTGATCTTCAAATGGCTTGCAGACTATGCACTATATGGCACAAACACACAAAGGTATAGGCATACATGGATACACAGCTAGTGATGAACACACACACACATGCATTGGTATAAAAAGAGAGTTGCCAAAGTCCTGCTGGGCAGCTGAAGTTAACACTGCAGTCACATGAGCGAGAGAGCTCGTCTGGCGCAGAGCCCAGATCTGACATACTGCAGAGAGGCTATCACCATCTCTCTCTGTCACCTTGTTTAGAGATGTGCCAAGTTAGACAGTTAGCCTACACTGCTCCCATATGTGCCTTTGACCTCATCAGTGCACCATAAGACCATCTCTGGTGTTTCTGTTTTGTTTTTGAAAGTGTCAGTAAGTACAAAAGCAGGTGTCTTGCATGTGACACAAGATCGGCATCTGATTAGCAGTTTTTAATTTTAAGCCCAGCTAGTAGAGATGATTGCTGTTCTCATGTCTTGGACATTACCTTAAACCTAGAGGGTTGGCTTATTTTTGGGAATGCATTGGAAAAAACATTTGACCATGCAAGTGCAATAGTTCTCCAGATTTCTTGAAGGACTTTTCAAAGGTCTTCTTTACTAGACTGCAGGCTCATAAGCATCCTTCCAACTTTTAGTGAAGTCATGGAAAATTTCACATTTTCTCAAATTTCAAATAATTTTTTGGCAAATAATCTTGGTTGTGAGTTCCAACATGTTTATGAAGTGGGCCACGCAAATAGTATAGTACTTACCAAAATGAATGATGAACAGCAAAAGTGGTCTCATCATTTCAGTAAAATTGCAACTAAAATGGGAAGCGTGTTTTCCACTATTAAAAGATGTGCATTTTCATTAGATCTGTCTCATCTTGGCTATTGTTATATGGACTAGTGCATCAAAAAAAAAAACCTCCAAAAACTTCAACTGGTGCACAATAAGCTGCACATTTAGCTCTGCGCTGTTCATTAGAGGGAGCATTAATTCTATGCACAAAGCATAAAGTTGAAGACAAACTGTCTACCAATATTTTTTCATTTGTTTGTTTGTTTAGTCGATCGCCCACTTATTCATTCATTTGTATACTACTCAGTCCAATTCAGGATCATGCAGTTGTGAAGATCTATCCTAACAATTAGCAGGCAATCACCACTCCATCGCATCTCCATCTCCATTTTTTTACCAATATCTTGGTCTCATTTTAATATATATATATAAATCAGTGGTCAGTCTCAAAGCTTAAAAAATTCCTACGTCAATATCAGACACGGTCTCACCTCTAGGAAGGCTACACTTGGTCATGTAGAAGTTCATATATAACAGGAGAATTATTGGTCAGGGCTTCTTTAAAGAATTACAACAAAGTCAGTCTTTAGAAACAAAATGTGTTGAAATGAGGGTTGACACAGGATTTTTGTACAGTATACGACAAAACTTCTAAGTTAATTCTAAAAGACTCTTCAGTATAAGATTGATTAGATTTTGAAGCTGAAATCAGGAATTGTAAAGCTGCCTCTCTCAGCAAGTTCATATTGTGACATTAACTTCTATGTTATTAATAGCAATCAGCTTTAAAATTGGTGTTAATCATGTCTGTGTTTCTCAGCTGGGTTCAGGTCTGGTATGACCTCTGGGTAACTGGTCTTATGCTTAGATGAATTCAGTTTGGTAGAATAGTTCAGTGTGATTTTTTTGGTTTAAACAATTATATAAGCCCCACATTAAATGCAGACATATGGGTGGTATCAACTTTTTTCTGCAAAGCTTTGAAGTCTTATTTAAACAACAATATTAAGGCACCTGAAAATGAAAAGATAAACTTGTATGACTTATTTTGAGGCCTGTGTCAACCTATTCAAACTGAACAATGCAGTTAAGTAAACTTACCCACAATCATTCGGATAGAGTGATTGGATCCTATGTTTTAAAAGTAAAACACTCAATGTTCAATTTAGTACTCAATACATCATGAAGATTGGATGGATGCAAAATTTCTTCATTGGTTACAAGGCAGGCTCCGAGTGTGCTTGTAGCCCTCCATCGATCCAATAATTCATGCTCACCTGTCACTTAAATGCATGCATTACTCTGCTGCAGAATGGCTCAGTGTATGGCAATTTATAAAGTAATGCCAGTGAGACTGTAAATATCTCCCTACAGGGGAAAAAGTGCAAGCAGTAAGATAAAAGTCCTTGGGAGGAGTGGGACAGGTATAATACAATGTTTTCTGAATAAAATGAACCTGTCTTATTAAGTGGTTGGTGAACAACAGTTCCTCTCCCGTTTGTGTCTGTGTGTGTGTGTGTGTGTACGGATATTAGTTGTCAAAATGGTTTGAATCTATCCAAATGATGTGAATGCAGTACAGCAATACCTCATAGCAAGAGGCTTGTCCAGTTCTGTGTGTGTAGACATGTGTGCATGTGTGTGCATGCATGCAAACTAATGAATGCTACTATAATTAATCACAATTATCAAGTTGACTAATGCAGGTGCAGTCTCGCTGGGAGAGGCCATTTATAAGCTCAGCAGCACAAAGTATAATCTGGAGACAAAATGGTGGAAAATAGAGTTTAAATACATCCAAAAAGAAAACGGTAAAGAAGCTATGTGGTGCTTTGGAATGACAGATTTTTAAACTGGACAATGACAATGCAGATCTAAGGGATGCAAAAAAACCTCTTGCCATTGAAATTATGTTGATATTGGAAGATATCCAAACAGAGGCACTTTATTTACAACTATATGTGTAAATAAAATGAATGATGTATGGCAAGATAAGAATAAAGGTCCCACTTCAAAGTGATTTTTTTCTCCTCTTCTCTTTTTTACTCTTAAAAAAAAAAAAAAAAAATGTGATCCTGGCATTTTATCAAGCACAAACTGGCACAAGTCCCTTCTTCTGTAGGAAAAAGAGCCAACTTTTCATCAAAGCAAAAAAGAGAACAACTTAAGTTCAGCACAGTCAATCAAGGGACAGCTCGTCCTGTCTGCACAGAGGCAGAAAAAAAAGAAGATGGGGCAAGAGAAGGAGTAGCAGTGGTGGTACAGGGGTGTTTCAGGGGCGTACACAGGCAGAATGAGAACGAAGGTATCCTTGCTCCTGTCTAAATGCTAATTAGAGTCTAAACCCACTACTAGCTAATTAACCATGATACCCTGTGACTTGGAGGGTGGGAAAAGGGGAGGGAAAGCAGAGAGGTGGGGGCGTGGGTGGGAGGCAAAGAAGGAGGCAACATGTTAGGGGAAGAGAGGAATGGAATATAAAACTGATGAAAGCAAAAGATGTGTAAAAGAGTGGAACGGAGAAGAAGAAGAAGGGAGGGAAGGAGGTCAAAGATGAGGCGGAAGAGAGTGGGATAAACCGCAAAGTATGGAGGGATGAAAAACTAAGAATGCAGGGAAAGAGACAGGCTACAACTTTCATCAGGTCAGGGAGATGATGAGGGAAGCGAAAGGAGTGGAGGGAGAAAGAACGGAGGGAATCATCCTTTTTCATTAAATGGGTAATAAAAGGTCTATGCATTTATCAGGAGTGGCTGTGTTAACTTCACTCTGCTTTCATCTCGTCTTCCTCCCTATCCATCCATTTACATGTGGAGCATGCTAATCGATTTGCTCGCAGTTAGAGTAAACACACATGGCAAAGGAAAGGATGGTGAATGAATCATGAAGAGCGAGCTAGAGAGCGAGAGCGAGAACGAGAGAGAGAGGGAGAAAGAGAGAGCATAAGTAACAAGTGTTTCTGTTTTTATGCATTCAAACATTTAAAGCACATCTTTAGTATTGCATAAGACTTAAAACCTGTTTGTATTTACACGCAAATAAATGTGCATGTGCACAATCTGCGTGATGGCAGCAGAGGATCTTCGGTATTCTGTAGCACATACAGCCCTGTAAGCTGGCCAGTTTTTCTGACAGCTTGACCTTTTGTTATATATTCCTCCAATCACAGCATCCTAAATACTGTTTTCATCACACACATGCGGTACTGTACACACAAGCTTGAAAAAAAAAAAAAGCATACGCGAGCGTGTACAACTGTTGGTGCACAATGTGAAGTTTGCTCTGAGGAAAGGAAGTCTGGAGGACAGCATGTGATATGTGAGGCTTGACGAGACAAGACACAGTGGGTGCATGTGTGTTCTCCTGACAGTCTGTGCACAGTTAAATCCAACCAGGTGGCCAGAGGATTGTCTGTATGTTGACCATGAATGAATGCTTTAAGAATTATGGATTCATTCTCTTAGTCAGCCTATTTGTCAGCTTGCCTGTGCATCTATGTCTGTCAGCTTGTCTTCCTCTATTTGTTTGTCTTTTGGACTGTCTGTCTTCCATCAGTCTGTTTGATATCTAAAGTATATATATGTTTATATGTTTTGGTCTCTAAATTCTATCCTAATATTTGTCAAAAGCACTGTCCAGCTGTCTCTGATACTTTCTATCAGCTGTAATATTACCATTTTGTTTCCTTCACTTGAGGTATGTTCTCTGGCATGAGACTCGTTTTTCTCCCTCTATTGCCTCACTGAAAAACTGCATTAGTGTCTGTTAACTGTCTCAGTGGTTTGGTTGTTGGACTGATAATGTGTGTAATTATGCCTTTGTTTCTCCTTACTAACATCATGGAAACACCTCGCCACACTGGCAGGGAGATTCATTGCAGAAAAAAATAAACCACTGTCAGTGAGGTGGCTTTAAATTCTGCTGTTTCATTCCTGCAGTTCTGAAATGTGTCAACGGGGGGCGCTACAATGCAAGAGAAAGGCAAAAGTTGAGGCATGGCAGTGGCAGCAAAACAAGCCATCGGTCTCTCACAGTGGCTCAGCAATGTTACAGCTCACACTGGGTTTCTGCTGGATTATGCTGGAGATTGAAATGAACTTCTATGGAATGGATTTCCGTTCCCCCCTCACTCCTCTTTCTCTATCTCTCTCTGTGCCCATTCATCTATCAGCCCTCTCCGTTCAGTTATTTAGAGCATGTTAGTGCTGACAGAAGTTTGCAACCTATAAGTCAATGCAGACTCTAGTGAATTGTTGTGATGGAGAGGCCGGACTGCACCTCGAGAATTATGATCAACAATCAATAGCCATTGACGCACAAGCTTCACACACACACAATATGTGCCCCACATCCACACAAGACTTCCATCACTTTGATGTGATTGTCACTGCACCTGTTTTTAATCAACTTCCAAGGCCACACACATACTTTACTTCATTTTGTCTTCTCTCTCTCTCTCTCTCTCTCTCTCTCTCTCTCTCTCTCTCTGCAGTCTTTGAAGCAAAGAATAAAAAAGAAAAAAGAAAGAAAGTTACCAATAAATTATTATTGATCTTCACTGTTGGCTGCTGGGCTTGGGATGGATCTCACTAGTAATTTTCTCGGTCTCATCGTTTATCACCCAAACGGTTTGTGTGTTTTTCTCTGTACAGTTTACTGCATGACTTCTGACTATAAGTGTCCATCCTTTTTCCATTTCTCGGTGCCACATATTTGCGTTTCTGTGCCAGTATGTTTGTGCATGTGTCCGGGTTTTTTTCTAACCTGATTAAAGTCGCTGACAGATACCAGCACAAGGATGAATTTAACAACTGAGCCAAAAATTATTTAGATAAATTCTGTTTTTCTTTTTGTTTTTTTTTTCATCGTCAACCTTTCTAACTCGAGCTGAGCTCATATAGTTGATGGACTGACCTATATATTGCTGTTAAATGTAATATATTCTCATTATTGTGGTCCCCCTTCTCAGCACTGTGCAGAAGACTCCAGTTAGCACCATTTCAACAAGCAGAAATGGATTATTCTCCCAAAAAACCATTAATAATTAATTGAGAAATCTAATAGACACACAAAAGCCTTGTCTTAATAATTAATTTGTATCTACTTCCTTTGAATGGAAAATGGAAGTAATTTGCTTTAAAAGAGTTCTGTGTCGTTTTTTCCCTCTTTTTAAGTACTTCTGTAACTTCCTCAAGTTTTTATATGTATGGATATTTGCCTCCTGTTAAGGAATTATAAAATGAATGAGTTGAGAGGATTTCTTTACAACCACTGTACCAATTTTATGTGATTTATTTCTCTGGGGAAATTCTGAGATACAAACCAATGTTTTCAGTCAGAATACTGCTAATGCTGGAAAAGTCAGATCCTCGTTAAAGGTTTTGTTAAGTTTAGTTTATTTTTTCTTTTCCAAAAACAAAGCTAAAATAAAATTTTCCAAGCAACATTGATGACAGATTTTTTTTCTTTTCAATTTAAATACGCCAGGCATGATGACACCATCACTTTATCTGCTTCTCTTCTTACCCTGATGCTCCCATCACTCTGCATGGTAAATCTGGACTCATCAGTCCACATGACCTTCCATTGCTCCAGTATCCAACTTTGTGTTCCCTAGCAACCTGAAACCTTTTTCTCCAGTTAGCCTCACTGATTAGCGATTTTCTTATGTCTACACAGCTGTTCCGTCCCAATCCCTTGTGTTCCCTTTGCATTGTGTGCTGGAAATGTTCTTACTTTCACTATTAAACACAACCCTGAGCTCTGCTGGTGGGTTTCTTCCATTTGATTTCACCAAACGTGTCATCTTCAGTCACCGTCATTCAGGATTTTTTTCTGATGATTCTTAAATGTTTTCTCTGCTTGGTCAAATCATTGACATGACCCTTTTTACACAGACTAACATCTTTTCCCCTGGATGTTTTTTCATGTTTGTTGGAGACATGCATCAGTTGGGATGAAATAACTTGTTGCCAGCTGAAAGACAATTGGCCTACAGTAATTATCTAACAAAAGCCTCACACTTATTTGCTTAGTTAAGGCCAGGCGGCTATTTTATTTTATTTATTTATTTATTTTTGGCCAGGTAGTGTACATGTGGTTCTTTGCCTTTCTTGGGCAGGTCACTCTTGAATAAGAAGTTTCTAATCTCAATGAAGTTTTTATCTGGTTAAATAAAGGATAAATAAAACGAATACTGAGAAATTAACATAAAATAGTTAGCAGTTTAGCAAATCAATATAACGCTTTCAAAAAATAAAACCTACTCAACCATATAAACTTTATTCATTATAATGCTGATGATAAAAGAAAAAAAAATATCATTTGTTTTGTCGAAGCACTTTTGCAGAACTGCTGCCATCTTTGCTTTCTGATTCTTGTCATTACGAATTTCCCTCCTGTTCTGGACATGAACAGATGCTCTCAGGGCTTTGCTGATGTACTCAGGTGTGTTTAAAAGTGCAGAAAACATGTAGCAGTGTGTGAAATATTGGACTGTAAATCACAACTGTCATCATGATACAATATTATCCTACTTTAATGGCTATTGTGGTGTTACAAATTCAAATACAGATTCAATTTGACTCAGGATCCGGCGATCGATATCAAATGATATCACATGCTCATTCCACACAATCTCTTCCATTCAATTTCAAATCACAAAAAACAACTAAAATATCGACATATGATTTTCTTCCTGAGCTCAATAAGACATTTAATTTAAATCCATTCTACTTTCTTAACGAAAGAAAAAAAGACTGTTCCACAATCTGTATATTGAACTTTTCAATGAAAACTGAAAAAATAAATTCCTGCTTGTACACTTTAGATCTGTTTACATTTTACTCCTATTGAGTTGTCAAACTAAAAATTGTCCAGGTTCGTCCAATAATTGAAAGGTTGGCGGTTCGATTCCCAGTTCCCCAGTCATTGGTCGTTGTATCCTTGGGCAAGACTTCACCCTCCCTGCCTCCAGTGTTGATATGAATGTTCGGTGATGGTCGGAGAGGCAGTAGGCTGCCATGTTTCTGTCAGAATTTCAAAGATGTATCGCTTCATTAATGATTTAATTTTGAAAGCCCTGGTAAAAATTGCTAATTTATTTGAGAAATGTAGGATATATACTGTATATCTTACAATTCTCCGGTGACCCCATGACATTATCTTGCGACACCCAGATTGAGAACCACTGCAGTAAGGTATGAAAATGAATGACAGTTGATGTTATGGGTCACTTTGACCTTGAGTCGTCCATTGATTAAAATAAATGACTGGTTTCACAGACTCTGGGCAACTTGATATTAGCTGTACACCAAAGATAGATAGGAACTGTAAGGTTAATTGTCTTTACTATGAAGTAAGCCCTTCCTCTATCCCTTCATTTGACTTCTTCCCATCAATTTTCTAAATAATGCCAGCATAATATCTGATTTATTTTCCTCTTTCTTTGACTTGATTTTGAACAAACAGGTAATAAATCTCCATTAAAGTAATGTGTCCCTCTTACGGAACCTTCATTTAATGCTTTTTAATGCATCCACTCTGAATTTTTTATTTTATTTTACTTTTGTATGTACTGCTCCTTTAAGACAATAGATTGATTCTGACTCAGGTGTGTGGAGAGCCAGAGACAGGTCAAGTTCTTGTTCAAGTAGCTGCACCAAAACTTAGTTTCACAATTTGTCCTCAAAATTTGATCAACACAAACCCACTGACAAATCCATGATGCTGTGGCAAGCAGATTATTTTTTTTTATTTTTTTTATACTCCAGAAAATTCTGAAGGTATAACTTTCTCTTTATCCCAGACTGTTGCATAGAGGAAAATATTTCAAAGACAGATCTAAGATATGACTGTTCCTCTGAGGCGCATTCAGGGAAGGAGTTTTTTACAGCCTCTACTACATCTGACACAAATGAAAAAACCATTCACAAAACATGAAATCCTTAAAATGGAAGGAGAGTCATTATGAGTCACAATCAAGGCCGAGGCAGATTGATACATTCAGAGTAACATGTAGCCAGAATGGATGTGAAAGCTTTATGACATGGCATCAACATTAGATCCCTTAATACCCAAACCCACAGACAAAATGACAACAGATGGAACTCATCCAACTTCTTGGAGTGCATTTACAGGTTGAGTTGATGTCAAGTAAAAGGGAAAGCACTGATAGAAATCCAGAGAAAGATAAGGCTACTTTACTTTCTCTTGTCAGCTGCCAAAATTTCAAAGTGGACTACACAGACCAAAACAAAGCTCACAAAGGGAACTGAGAAATGCAAATTATTTCCCATAGAGAACACCAACAACACAGTAAAATACAAGTTTTTGAAGAAAAGAACAAACTCTCATCTCTACAGTGTAGTAGCAGTAACATAACGCCTGCCAAATGAAGGTAAAAGCTTCACACTATGTAGTTTGACATTACGGAATATCATTGTTAAATGTCCTGCTGCATTGCCACACTTGGGCCAGTTCAGAGAGGGGGTTCATCTGTGCCATGATGCCTTGCTCACACATATACAAAATGATATGTTCACAAAACCAACACTGTATGAATGGAAAAAAACAAACAAACAAAAAAAAAAAACAATAAGAGCTTTGAGTTGAGTTTCCAGGGCTGTTCATACCCATAGGGCAAACGTTTTTCTTTAAAATTTGGGTTTAGGTTTATTCAGTCATCAGTCATAATCCATAATCCAAAAGCAAAAACACAAACACTGAGGCTGATTTTACGTCAGCCAACTATAAATTGTACCGAGACTAAATTTAAATTTTATTAACATTTCAACATATTTAATTGAACTTTTTTTATTCTTTAAAAAAAGTTACTGGTTGACATTACACTATGTTGACAGCTGGTTATTGTTTCCTCCGTGGGTCTGAAGAAATCAAATCTGGTTTCTTCCTCTTGTGTTTTGTTTTTTTTTTATTTATTTGAGAAAACAAACAGCCTTCTGTAAAGTAAACCCTTATTCTTTCTCTTCATTTGACTTCTTCCCATCAATCTTCTTTTGCATTAGAAGCCTACTCCACTTTCAGCCCACTTCTGTACCTTCATTTTGCAGCATGACAATAACTGATTGTTTTTCTCTGCAACCAATTCTTTTTTCCTTGACTTGATTTTGAACAAACAGGTAATAAATCTGCAATAAAGCAATAATCCCCCCCCCCCCACTACTGTTCCTTCATTTGATAATGCTTCCAGCCTGACTTTTGACTTTACTTTTAGTTGAACTGCACCTTTAAGACAATAAAGTCATGACTCCAATTGTGTTTCCTCATATAGAAATGCTGCTGGCGGACTCCCTTCCTTTAATATCTGTCAGGGGCCCCAGCAGCCCTCAGGTAACCAGCAGCCAATATGAATGGAGACAGATACAGAGGCATGGTCTGAAATAGTCCACCGTGTATTACAGCCCGGAGAGATACTACCGCCCC